>NC_053026.1:282193301-282425801 GCF_003073215.2 Triticum urartu
AATGGTGGGCCCGCATGTTGGAACAATGCAACGTGGCTGTCACCCTAGGAAATAAGCTGTCACTATTCTCAGCTATGGTCACTTTTCTTCAGGTGAAGACATCTGAGCGGATGACCAACAAATCATTCGATGCAATGTTGACTACTTTCCGCAAAGCTTTCCCAGATGCGTCTGAGCTGCCACACACCTATAGTAAAATGAAGAATTTCCTTCGTGCAGTTGGAATTGGATATGATATGATCCATGTTTGTAAGAATAATTGTGTTCTGTTCTAGAAGGATTATGCCAACTTAAGTGAATGCCCGAAATGCAAATCATCAAGATGGAAAGATGGCGATGCTGTGAAGAGGATTCCTCATAATGTTCTGAGACATTTTCCAATTACACCAAGATTGCAGAGGTTGTTTCATGATGCTGAAACAAGAGAGGATGTACTGTGACATTCTAGGAACTAGCAGTACAGAGATCAAAATGTAATGAGCCATCCATTACATGGTAGTGAGTGGAAAAGCTTCAATCAGAAACACAAAAAAATTGATGCTGGCCCGAGAAACATTAGACTCAGCTTAACTTCACATGGATTTAACCCATTTGGCCACCAGAGCGCCACATATAGCACATGGCCAGTGCTTGTTATCCCTTACAACATGCCCCCAAATGTCTGCACCAAATAATCAAACTACTTGATGGCCTTGCTCATCCTAGGTCCAAAAAGTCCTGGAAAGGATTTTGATTTGTTCATGGAGCCTCTTGTGGAGGAACTTCAACAGCTATGGAGGGGTGTTCTCACTCGAGACCTATATAGTAGCCCACCAGATGATTTCTTTCTGCGTGCTATTATAATTTGGTGCATCCATGATTATCCGGCTTTGGGCACTATGTCAGGGCGAACGACACATGGTTGCAATGCATGTGTTCCCTGTGACAGGAATCTGCTGTCATACGGAATACTTAGCAAGATATGTTACATTGGACACCGATGTTTCCTTGCCAAGGACAAGCTGCATCCTAGAAAATACTGAAGACATGTGTTCAATGCAAAGCATGAAAACCGTGATCCGCCAAAGAGGCTCACCGTCGATGAGTTCCAAGTGGAATTAGAGAAGGTCAGGCATATTACACCAGGAAACCATCCTGGTAATGGTGGCGGGAAAAGGAAGCGTGGCAGGGTAAAAGAGAGATTATTGTTTACCCACAGGTCCACTTCGTGGGACTTGGAGTATTGGAAAGATTCGGATCTGCAGCCTAATCTTGATGTGATGCACATCGAGAAAAATATATGTGACAACATTATCGGCACACTTCTTAATATTGAAAGCAAGACGGAAGATACCTTAAAATCTAGGATATATTTGACACACCTGGGAATCACACATGATTTGCAGGTGCAAGATGAAGGTAAACCACGGGATATGGCACCAACTGTGTACATCTTGGACAAGGTAAAAAGAAAAGAATTATGTGAGGTCCTGTCTCATGTGAGATTCCCACATGGATTTGCTTCCAACCCTGAAAGGAGAGTCAGTGCAGATGGAAACAAGGTACAAGGGTTGAAAACTCTTGACTACCACGTCCTACTTCAAAGGGTTTTACCTATTATCCTTAGAGGATTGGGCCGCCCTGACTTATACAGAGCAGTTGCAGAGTTGGGACAATTCTTTAGGGAACTCTGTAGTAGAAATATCAGGATAGATGCTTTGTAGTGTCTTAGAGACAAGATACCAACTATCCTATGCGACCTTGAGAAGATATATCCTCCAGCCTTCTTTGATGTGATGGTGCATTTGGCTATTCATCTACCTCATGAGGCACTACTTAGAGGTCCAGTACACTATGGCTAGATATACCCTATTGAAAGGCGGCTAGGCACTTTCAAGGGCTATGTTAGGAACAGAGCTAGACCCCAGGGTTCCATTGCAGAGGCCTACATTGCTACAGAAGCGTTGACATTTTGCTCAAAATACATTTAAATAGCTGATCAGCTTAGCAAAGAGGTGGGTGAAGACAATCCCGGGCTCAATTTTTTTGATTATTTTGTTCGAGTTACAGGGAAGAGTCGATAAGAGGACAAACCTAAAGATTTGGACAAAATGGTTTGGTATGTGTTGAATAACTGTCCTGAGATACTACCTTATATCAAGTAAGTGCTAAGTACTGCAGCTTATACATCGTAATCTACTAAACTTGTAGCACATTCTCATATATTTAGATGTTTGACGCGATCACTATGTTGTGCAGCATCTACACAAAGGAGTTACTGCCGCAAAATCCAAGAAACATTGACAAACTGGTTATGGCAGGATTTGCGAAATGGTTCAAGAGCCATGTAAGATTTTGAATTGCACTGTCAGTTTTTTTAATATATTGAGTACATAAGATGATCAGCTTGTCTATTTTCTAACCATAGGTTAAGAAGATGTGGGAGGATCGGCAGGTAGTTGATGATGCCCTTTACTCACTAGCAATGGGTCCTGATACTCGGGTAAGACATTATGAATCTTGCGTTGTTGGAGATGTGCGCTACAACACCCTTGCTCGAGACGAAGGCAGGAAGACACAGAACAGTACCATCATGAGCAGGGATACGTATGACAAAGAGACAACTGAAATTTATGCTAGCATAACAAACATTGTTCAGTTGCAGTATATCTCCAGTTTCGAGGATCATCGGTGTGTGGCTCTGTTTTGCTGTCGTTGGTATAACCCGTTTTCCAGGATTGCAAAACCCAGAGCTGATGATCATTTCAAATCCATCAATGTCAAGGTGGCGTACCAGACCAAGAGCCTTTTATTTTGGAAAATCAAGCAACATAGATATTTTTCTTAGAAGACACTTTTGCACGTAGAGATGACTAGAGAGTATTGCAAAGGTTTGAGCAGAGGAATTCGTTTAATGAAGTTGCACAACAAGATGATGCTTACACTGCTCTTGATGTACAAGATAACACATGTGTTCCTAATATCTTTGAGAACCATCACATCAATGACGCCGGTGAAAAGATTGTCTGACGTGCTGTGGACATACAAGACTTGATCAAGAAGAAGCCAACGTCCGAGGACGTTGAGGACGAATAAGAAGATGACACCATGGGGAATTACGATCCAGATTGATACACATGGCGAAGATGTTGATGTTGCTGTTGCGGATGATGATTACATTGCTTTTGTTGTATTTTCCTGTTAGAACGTGTTTTAATCTACCATGTGAAATTGTGTTTGCTATGACAACTGAAACCTGATGAACATGTTGTTTAGTATTTTCTTGTGAGAACATCACTTGTTATGTATGCTGATTTGTGTTTGGTGATTGTATGAAGACTAAAACATGAATACATTGTTGTTTAGTTGTACTCATATTTGGCTGTGAAACTAGAATTTGATGACATAGTTTGTTGTTGGACTGCAATTTGCGCGACGTCTTCGAATGAGAACAAAGCTGACCCGACAGGGCCTCTGCTAATTTATTTATTTATTACCAAAAGGGCCTCTGTTATTTATTTATTTATGAGCAAAAGGGGATACCCCCTGATTTCCGTTAATATAAATCATTAGATGTTCACAACACTACGCCCAGCCTGCTACACAGGTTTCATTCATTACTAGTTTTAGCAAAGTGCTCATGTCATAGCCACTGAATACATCACGAGTGCTACATACACTGCAAATAAAGAGACAATCATCCTACAGAGTACATCAATTTTTCCCATTATCTTCACAAGCTCTTTCATCTCCTCATTGCTGTCAAGGCCGTTCAACAGCTATTGCTTGGCCATGGTCAGAGGAACTGCATCTTTAACCTTCTGCTCTGCATCTTCCTCTTCCGCCGTTCCTTTAGTGACTTGTCCAACACCCCAACCTGCTGGTATTGGGATTCCTCGGTTAACCAAATAATCAGCATAGTAGCACTCCCCCACATCAGCAACTTCCCACAAATACAAATCACACGAATCTTCCCTTTCTGCACGAATCAAATTGGAAAGTCATCAACCAAACTATTAAAAAAATCAGCAACTGAAAGCAGCAGAACAACACTTCAACATATTATTACCCCATGATTCGGGCATTTGTAGAAGACTTGGCCAGGGTTGAGGATTGTGGTTGAGACGCGACAGATGACTCTACGTGATTTGCAGCAGTGGCACCACACCAACGGCAGTGGGATGCGATAAGCAACCGGTTGCGGTGTGCGTGCCGGCGGGGGTGTGATGAGACCCACAGGCGATGGTACGGGTGGCGACTTGGTGCATACCTGAAGAGCAGGTGGACGAGAAGCTAGCAGACAAGGTTGCTGCGGCCAGAGCTTCTGATGCTAGGCAGAGTAAGTAGAGAAGAGGAGAAGCGAACATTGGATATGTCAGTTTCATTACTTACAGAGAAGCAGCACCATATATAGTCATAGTCTTGGTTTGGATTCCAAAACTCAGGAATGTCTCTTTACTGGTACACTGGCTTGTTTTGTACGCATTCTCAAGTCTTTGATTCCTCCAGCTGACATCTGGGACCGATCGGAAGGGCCTCTGTATTTCGCCAAAAAAAACATGCCCCCCGCTGACAGGTCGGACCCACCAGCTATCTTCGCACGCAAGGAAGTGCCTCCTTATTACGCACAAAAAAACGAATACTCCCCCTGCCAGCTGGAACCCAGCATAGTGGGAGGCTGACTTGTGGGCCTACCAAGTTGACGAGGACGGAGGACTTTGTCAACTTAGTCAATATGAACGACTCTAGCTCCAGTTACCGTACGATGTTCATCCAACGATCGTAGTGCTTCTTCAACCTCTGGTATTCTTGCTCGAGCCACCCAATCCAGCGCCGGTCGTGCCTCGTGCTCCTGCCTCAGATGGCCGGCTGTGATGCCGCAGCGGCCTCACCGCCCCTACTACTCCCACCGCTGGCCAGGCCAACCCTCTACTCACCCACACCCCCTGTTATTTTGCGGCGACGACAGCCTCCCACTGCAGCCGAACTAGTGAACCCTCGTACTCCTCTCTGCGTGGGCATCCACTGCCACGTCTTCCTAGGCTCCGTGTCGTCCCCTTCTTGGGCCTCGTCGTCGTCCACCGCCTTGGTGCTCTTGGCGCGGCGTGGTCAATGTGGTCAACGACCGACTTCCATCGGAAGAGTACTGTACGTGGAGAGGCTGACAGCTGGGTCCACGGCCGCAGCTAGGTCCACGGCCACAGCCCACTTTTTTTGTGATTTGCCAAGTAAGTCGCTTTGTCAGGCCTGTTGGGCTGCAAATCTTTCTAGACGAGGAGAGCTTCATTCGGCTGGCCAAGAAAATGGCCTATCAGTAATGAGAAATGGGCTATACATTTTTAAAACACATCAAATCGGCAATTACTTTCAAATTTCTTTTTTAAATTTCGAGATTTTAAATTGCATTTATTTTTATGCGTGGAAAATTTGTTGGATTTTATATTGATATACATTTATTTTTAAAATTAGTTTGAATGTGATTCGAAATTTCGGGATTAAAAATAGTTCGGACCGCACCGAAATATGCAAAATTTCATATAATTTTTTAACCGTGGCCACAATATGGGCTATAATGCTAACAAAAAGAATATGGGCTCCAAAAAAAACCTTAAGAATTAGCAAATGGGCTATAAATTATTAGAAATAATGGCAGATGGGTTGTATGCTGTTTTCCATAGATTTGCGGCTTTCCTAAAAAAGGTTCACGCACAAGTAGTGACTGTTGGATGTCCATCCAACGGCCATCGTGCTTCTTTAATCTCTGCTCTTCCTGCTCCAGCCGCTCAAACAAGCGCCGGTGGGAATTCCTGCTCCCTCCTCCTCGCGGCGGACTTTGCTGCTACGTAGGCCTCACCACCCCATCGTAATCCCATCGCTGGCCTATCCATCCCTCTACTCACCCACACGTGTTGTTATTCTCCGGCGATGGCAGACGAACCAGTAAACCCTCATACAGTCGTACTCCCCTCCGCGTGGGAAACAACTGTCGAGTCTTCCCTGGCTCCGTGTCGTTCCCTTCCTAGGCCTCGCCGTCGTCCACCGCCCTGGTGCTCTCAGTGCGGCCTAGTCAACGTGGTCAACGGCCGACATGCATCTGAAGTGGACTGTACGTGGAGAGGATGATAGCTGGGTCCAGGGCCACACACAACGCGCAAAATAATGATTCCTCCACCTAACATCTGGGACCAACCGAAAGGGCCTCTGTATTTCGCAAAAAAATGTTACCGCCGTCTACAGCTCACACCCACCAGCTATATCTTCGCATGCAAGGAAGTGCCTCCTTATTAAGCACAAAAAAATGAATACTCCCCCTGTTAGCTGGGACCCGGTATAGTGGGAGGCTGACTTGTGGGCCTACTAAGTTGACGGGGACGAAGGGCTTCGTCAACTTAGTCAATATGCATGATTCTAGCTCTAGTGACCATACGATGTCCATCCAACCCCGTAGTGCTTCTTCAGCCTCTGGTCTTCTTGCTCCAGCCGCCAGCGCCGGTCGTGCCTTGTGCTCCTACCTCCCGTGGCCGGCTGCGATGTCGTGGAGGCCTCACCGCCCCCTACTACGCCCACCGCTGGCCAGGCCATCCCTCTACTCACCCACACCCCCTGTTATTCTACGGCGACGACAGCCTCACACCGCAGCGAACCAGTGAACCCTCATACTCCTCTACGCATGGGCATCCACTGCCGCATCTTCCCTGGCACCACGTCGTCCCCTTCCTAGGCCTCACCGTCGTCCACCGCCCTGGTGCTCTCGGCACGGCGTGGTCAACGTGGTCAAGGAACGACTTCCATCGAACGTGGACTGTACGTGGAGAGGTTGACAGCTGGGTCCATGGCCGTAGCAAGGAAGTGCCTCCTTATTACATGGAAAATAATGATTCCTCCACCTGACAGCAAGGACCCACCGGACAGGCAACCGTATTTCGCAAAAGAAAACGTTTCCCCCATGACTGTTGGGACCTACTAGCTACATCTTCGCACGCAAGGAAGTTAGTCCGGGCAAAAAAAATGATTCGCCCCCTAACTGCTGGGACCCACCAGCTATATCTTCGCACTCAAGGAACTGCCTAATAGTCGGGACCCACCTGGTCGAAGCGTACGTAGCATTGTCATTCTGGTCGCGAACGTGTACGTACATACTGGTCAATGTAGAGGCGCGCACGTGTCGTAGTAGTGGCGCGCATGTAGCATGTACACGTACGTACAACGTCCAGTGTGCAAAAAAGAAAACACAGCCACGTACGTACATATGGGTGGGGTCTCGAACGCCTACTCGTGCATACGTACGGCCAGGGCTCGTGTACATGGCTGGGTCGGAACAGAGAAACTGCGTCATCGTCATGTTCATCGGGAGGGCTTGGACGAAACAGTCGATGGAAACGAGGTCTGGCGTACCGCAGAACGGAGGAAACGGCCTTGTCTTTGAGCGACCACGGTCAAAACAGGATCATGTTCATCGGAAGGGGTCTGGCGTACCACAAAACAAAGGAAACGGACCTCCTACGGTCGAAACGGGGGTCCTGTTCATCGGGAGGGGTGTGGCGTACCGCAAAACGGGGGAAACGGACTTGTGTTAGAGCGCTACGGTCGAAATGGGGGTCTTGTTCATTGGGAGGGGTGTGGCATACCGCAAAACGGGACTCCACGGGATACTGTTCATCTCCACCATCGACCCCCTCCAACCTCCACATGCTACTGTTCATCCACTATCGACCTCCTCCAGCCTCCACCTGCGACTGTTCATCCACCGGCTCCTGTTCATCCAGCCTCCACCGCGCGCTACTCCACCGGCTACTATTCAACCAGCCCTCTCCACAGGCTCCTGTTTAACCAATGCTCCACGGGCTACTATTCATCCAGCCCTCCACCGTCTACTATTCATCCAGCCCTCCACGGGGTGGTCCTGTTCAGCCAGCCCTCCACGGGGGTCCTGTTCATCCAGCCCCAACCGGCTTAACCGATCGGGGTCTTGTTCATCCATAGGAAACACCACGAGGTCCTGTTCATCCACCCCCACTGGGAACTGTTCATCCAAACCCCCCAGCAACGCTCACTGTTCCTCCAGAGGCATCATCGATCGGCTTCAGTTAGCAGTAGTAGCGAAGGAATCGCTCGATCGGTTCAGTTAACAGCCATCGATCGATCGCTCGGGTTCAGCAACGCGTAGCCTGCAGTGCAATCGCTCAGGTTCAGTTAGAGCCCAACGCCTCGCACCCACGTGCGTGCATGTACGAGAGAAACACACATCGCTCAGCCCCAACCACCCACTGTAACCGGGAACACCCTGATATTTTCCTCGCCCTCGCTTCTACCATGGTTTTTTTTGTCATGGACGGCCCAGAGAATGTCATCCAGCTGCGTCTCCAGCCCGCCCAGATGAAAATTCCATTTTCTATCATGATTTTTTGTCATAGAAGTACGAGCCCACCACATCTATGATGATACCGGGTTTTGTCACAATTATTGTCATAGAAGTGTCATAAGTATGACAGGAAAAAAATTCGTTCGTCCCAAAATGTCAGAGATGTGTCTTTTTTTTGTAGTGCTTGGCCAACCAAGATCCTGGACTGAGGCATTGCTATGATCTTGTAAGTGCATCTGTCTCTCTTGTTTTGTTGTGTGCCTGCCAGCGTGCTTTGCTAGGATTTTCGACCTGTAATCCCTTTGTGCAGACAAAGATTTCTACTACTGGCTGCTAAATTAGATATGTAGATGTCATACATGATACTTCCTCCGTTCCTAAATATAAGTCTTTCTAGAGATTCCACTATAGGCTACATACAGAGCAAAATGAGTGAATCTACACTCAAAAATGCATTTATATACATCTGTATGTGGTCCATACTCGAATCTCTACAAAGACAAATATTTAGGAATAGAGGTAGTACATTACACAAAATCATAGGTGGCATGTAGGAATTCTAGTGCACTACATTAGGCTCCCTTAGAGTTCCTACTAGTCTAGCACACATAGTCATGGCTAGTTTATGCTACGCACACAATCGTTAGTTGGTGGTTTAAATATGCGCAAGGGATAAGCAATGTATTATCATGTAGAGATGTCTGAAATTTGCTGTGTCAACTTGCAGATAGGGTTACACAATGAAGAAGTACAAGATGTATATGGCAATTTCATGGAATATCGCAAAAAAGGAGAGGCAGCTGTGAGCCTATACAGTGTGCTATGGTAGATCACTTCGGCCCAGTTCTTTTGCAGGATTCTCCCAGAATCTGCCCCTCTCTAGCTTCTCGTAAAATCTTTGACCCCCTTTTGTTTTACAATCGTACCTAATTAGACCCCAACTATATATGATTGTAAAACAAATGGGGATCAAAGATTCCGGGAGAATCTAAGTAGGGGTTAGATTCCGGGACAATCTGGCAATAGAACTTCCTCCATTGCAATCATTGTGACATGTTATTTGTATGTCAGTTCTATTAGCCAAGTTTACTAGGGACAGCTATTACGAGTTATCCTAAGAAAATAAGCACCTATGAATATAAGCTCCAGGTAATAATCCAACCAGTTCTTTTCATTGCCTTCCTTTTCAGCTTATCTTCGGTATGATCAATGAAAAGTCTAGATTGCATTATATTTTTTTCATTTTGCTTCCCATATGAAAATTAATTTGACTTGCAAACATGATAAATTGAACATAGTACATTAATTAATATGATAGGAAAATAGACCATCAATATTTGTTCAAAATGCAAATACAAAGATACCATCTACTTAGCACAATCTACTTTGGTCAATGTCTTCCATAGTGATCCGATTGCCTAATTTAAACAAAGAACGCATGGCCCCAATTTAAATGAAGAAAAATTATTTATCAAAATTTGATGGCCCAAGTGGCTGGTTATTATCATATAACAGCACCAACCGAAATCATCATATAGCAGCAGCAGCTCATAGCAACTCATCATACAGTAGCAACAGTAGCAGTAGTGTGCCATTGATGATATACTAGCAACAGCTCATAGCAATTCATCATATAGAAGCAGCAGGAGCAGCTCATAGAAATTCATCATATAGCAGCAGCAGGAGCAGCTCATAGCAATCCATCATATATCAGGAGGAGGGGCAGCTTATAGCAACTCATCATATAGCATCAGCAGCTCATAGAAATTCATCATATAGCAGCAACAGCTCATAGAAATTCATCATATAGCAGCAGCAGGAGCAGCTCATAGCAATGCATCATATTGCAGCAGCAAAAGCAGCTCATAGCAATTCATCGTATAGCAGATCAGAATGAAAATTTGGCAAAAAATGAGAGGATATCTTCACCTTGTTGGACAAGCTCATCCTTCGACAGCACCTCAAGGCTATGACCTGTGAGGAGGGGAGGGGGAATGAGTTTCCTTCTGCCGTAGTGTGGCATCGGCCGTAGTTGTGCGGTGCCCGCCGGAGTAGTGCGTTGGATAGACCACAGTGAAGCAGCTACTAGAGATCATGAGAATGAGGGGCGGCGCCAGACGGAGGACCAGCCGAGGAGATTTGGCCCTACCCACCGGCCATGTAGCCTAGCTCGATAGAGCATCGTTGAGGACCAGGCCAGATGGGACCAATGGCGACAGCTCACTAGAGGAACCCTAGCGCCGCAGGCAGGGGATCGAGGTTGAGGGAAAGTGATGCAGGGTGGAACCCTAGATGGCAGATCTTTCACGAAAGAAGAGGATCCCGCGACGAATGTGACGAACACGAGGAGAAATCACGAAGGGAAACACGAGAGAATCACTCAAACCAACAAGATACGGTCACACATATGCTAAATCCTCGAAACACACAAGGAGATACATGATTCACGATCAACAAGGGACAATACAAAGGTAACCGGTTCTTCTCCGTGATGAGGTCTTGAGGGGGGTCTTGAATCTGCTTGGGGGATCTTCTCCGAAGAGGTCGTGAGCTCCAAAGGAGAAGTAACCAAGTGGATGAGCAAAGCTCTATCTCTAATATGAGCTATCACTTTCTACCCTAACTAGGAGGAGGAGGGGTCTATATATAGTGCTAAGCCAAGAAGGGGTAAGTGAGGGGAGAAGGGGTACAGGAGGCTCGGCCCAAGACATGCGCGCAGGCAAAGGCCGGATGATCTGGATGGGGGTCTGGATGATCCGGCTCCGCCGGGTGGATTCTGCATGCTTCGGGTGCCGTGGCTATGGGATTACCTAGATGATCCGGGGTGGGCATCCGGATGATCCAGATGGAGGTCCGGACGTCCGGGCTGACTTCAGCAGTCGCTCCGTCTTCTTCTCCTTTCTTTCGTCTTCTCTTCCATGCTTGGCCTTGGTCCTTTGAATCTCCATGGCCATCTCGTACGAGCCTGAGTATACACAAGGTCCATGCATGAGGTAGTAACCATGTCTCATATGTGGGAAGTGACGGTTCGAAGAGGAGTGAGTTCACCTTGTGTCCAATGGCGTATGGTCGAGGTCTCATCGTATGTCCTCTTGGGGCCTGGGGAGTAGTCGAAGTGTACATGGGGATGATCGTAGGATGCTTCGCATCATCTCCCCCCTTGGGAAAGATCCGACCTCGGAGCGTGATCCTCATCACCATGGAAATGGTTGTTGTGGATGGACGGAGTTGAAGACATTGCGCAATCCAAGTACTCCAAGGTGTCGGCGGAGTGGTATACATGCAAAAAGAGCAAACACAAAGGGCACTCGGAAATACAATGGTTAGCGCACACAAAGTGTCCATCATGTAAGAATGAGCCCGTGCGGCAAGATTGTTTGTGACAAAGCGCATGAAGCTTATCAAGATGATATAGAATGATATGCAAAGCGTTCATGGGAGAAAAAGCATTCATTGTGCACACAAATGTGTTGTGAATATGATCCATGCAACCGCGGTGCAAAATGATGTCATAGTGAGACGGTTTATCAATAGCATGAATATGGCAATGGATGCTCAATATGAATAAGTTATCATGCAATTGATGGTAGGCAATATGATCATGATGTATGAATATGTCATCAAGAAAGCTCACAACCAATTTTCTAAGAAAGTGCACAGACTCATATATCATGGATGACATGGTAATACAAGATGCAACAAGGCAATCATAATGTGAGTCAATCCATGCATAAGATGCAAGTTTCTTATGGGTGGTGTTGTACCATAGCTCAATGTTGTGGTAGAAGTGGTGGTCCGGTGGTGAATCCACGAAGTCTGAGTATCATGTAGACACGGAGAAGGAGCAACTATGAAAGAGTGACCCATCCAATATGCATATGAGAGGATGGCTGCTATCTCTTGAGCATGCGTTGGTTTTCCCTTGAAGAGGAAAGGGTGATGCAACAAAGCAGCGTAAGTATTTCCCTCAGTTTTAGAGAACCAAAGTATCAATCCAGTAGGAGACCATGCGCGAGTCACCTCGTACCTACACAAACAAATAAGAACCTCTCAACCAACGCGATAAAGGGGTTGTCAATCCCTTCATGGCCACTTGCAAGAGTGAGATCTGATAGAGATAATAATAATAAGATAAATATTTTTGGTATTTATATGATATAGATTGAAAGTAAAGATTGCAAAATAAACGGTGCCCGAAATAGCTAGTTGACGGAAGATTAATATGATGGAAGATAGATCCGGGGGCCATAGGTTTCACTAGTGTCTTCTCTCAAGATAGCATAAGTATTATGGTAGGTGAACAAATAACTGTCGAGCAATTGGTAGAATTGAGCATAGTTATGAGAATATCTAGGTATGATCATGTATATAGGCATCACTTCCGTGACAAGTAGACCGACTCATGCCTACATCTACTACTATTACTCCACAGATCGACCGCTATCCAGTATGCATCTAGAGTATTAAGTTCATAAGAACGGAGTAACGCTTTAAGCAAGATGACATGATGTAGAGGGATAAACTCATGCAATATGATATAAACCCCATCTTTTTATCCTCGATGGCAACAATACAATATGTGTCGTTTCCCCTACTGTCACTGGGATCGAGCACCGCAAGATTGAACCCAAAGCTAAGCACTTCTCCCATTGCAAGAAAGATCAATCTAGTAGGCCAAACCAAACTGATAATTCGAAGAGACTTGCAAAGATAACCAATCATACATAAAAGAATTCAGAGAAGATTCAAATATTGTTCGTAAATAATCTTGATCATAAACCCACAATTCATCGGATCACGACAAACACACCGCAAAAGAAGATTACATCGAATAGATCTCCAAGAGAATCGAGGAGAACTTTGTATTGAGATCCAAAGAGAGAGAAGAAGCCATCTAGCTAATAACTATGGACCCGTAGGTCTAAGGTAAACTACTCACACATCATCAGAGAGGCTATGGTGTTGATGTAGAAGCCCTCCGTGATCAATGCCCCCTCCGGCGGAGCACCGGGAAAGGCCCCTAGATGGGATCTCACGGGTACAGAAGGTTGTGGCGGCGGAATTAGGTTTTCATGGTGCTCCTCGTTGTTTTCAGGGTACGTAGGTATATATAGGAGGAAGAAGTAGGTCGGTGGAGCCAAGAGGGGCCCACAAGGGTGGAGGGCGCGCCCCTTGCCTCGTGGCTTCCTCATTGGTTGCTTGACATCCACTCCAAGTCCTCTGGATCACGTTTGTTCCAAAAATCACGCTCCCGAAGGTTTCATTCTGTTTGGACTCCGTTTGATATTCTTTTTCTGCGAAACACTGAAATAGGCAAAAAAACAGCAATTTGGGTTGGGCCTCCGGTTTATAGGTTAGCCCTAAAAATAATATAAAAGTGTATAAATAAGCCCATTAAACATCCAAAACAGAATATATAATAGCATGGAGCAATCAAAAATTATAGATACGTTGGAGACGTATCAAGCATCCCCAAGCTTAATTCCTGCTCGTCCTCGAGTAGGTAAATGATAAAAACAGATTTTTTTTGATGTGGAATGCTTCCTAACATATTTCTCAATGTAATTTTCTTTATTGTGGCATGAATGTTCAGATCCAAAAGATTCAAGATAAAAGTTCAACATTGACATGAAAATAATAATTCTTCAAGCATACTAACTAAGCAATCATGTCTTCTCAAAATAACATGGCCAAAGAAAGTTCATCCCTACAAAATCATATAGTTTTGTCATGCTCCATTTTCCTCACACAAGAATGCTCTCATCATGCACAACCCTGATGACAAGCCAAGCAATTGTTTCATACTTTAGTAATCTCAAGCTTTTTTCAACTTTCACACAATACATGAGTGTGAGCCATGGATATAGCACTATGGGTGGAACAGAATATAATGAAGGGGGTTATGTGGAGAAGACAAAAAGGAGAAAGTCTCACATTGACGCGGCTAATCAATGGGCTAGGGAGATGCCCATCAATTGATGTCAATGCAAGGAGTATGGATTGCCATGCAACGGATGCACTAGAGCTATAAATGTATGAAAGCTCAATAAAAGAAACTAAGTGGGTGTGCATCCAACTTGCTTGCTCACGAAGACCTAGGGCACTTGAGGAGGCCCATTGTTGGAATATACAAGCCAAGTTCTATAATGAAAAATTCCCACTAGTATATGAAAATGACAAAACAAGAGACTCTCTATCATAAAGATCATGGTGCTACTTTGAAGCACAAGTGTGGAAAAAAAGGATAGTAGAATTTCCCCTTTTTATTTTTTATTTTTTGGGCCTTCTTTTTTTATTTGGCCTTTCTCTTTTTTGGGATAATGCTCTATTAATTATGATCATCACACTTCTATTTATTTACAACTCAATGATTACAACTCGATACTAGAACAAGATATGACTCTATATGAATGCCTCTGGCGGTGTACCGGGATGTGCAATGACTCATGAGTGACATGTATGAAAGAATTATGAACGGTGGCTTTGCAACAAATATGATGTCAACTACATGATCATGCAAGGCAATATGACAATGATGATGCGTGTCATAATAAACGGAACGGTGGAAAGTTGCATGGCAATATATATCGGAATGGCTATGGAAATGCCATAATAGGTAGGTATGGTGGCTATTTTGAGGAAGATATAAGGAGGTTTATTTGTGATAGAGCATATCATATCATGGGGTTTGGATGCACCGGTGAAGTTTGCACCAACTCTCAAGGTGAGAAAGGGCAATGCACGGTACCGAAGAGGCTAGCAATGATGGAAGGGTGAGAGTGCGTATAATCCATGGACTCAACATTAGTCATAAAGAACTCACATACTTATTGCAAAAATCTACAAGTCATCAAAAACCAAGTATTACGTGCATGCTCCTAGGGGGATAGATTGGTAGGAAAAGACCATCGCTCGTCCCCGACCGCCACTCATAAGGAAGACAATCAAATAACACCTCATGTTTCAAATTTGTTACACAACGTTTACCATATGTGCATGCTACGGGACATGCAAACTTCAACACAAGTATTTTTCAAATTCACAACTACTCAACTAGCACAACTTTAATATCACTATCTCCATATCTCAAAACAATCATCAAGTATCAAACTTCTCTTAGTATTCAATGCACTTACATGAATGTGTTTATTATGCCTAAAAGCAAATTACCATGTTGTTCTAAAGGACTCTCAAAATAATGTAAGTGAAGCATGAGAGATCAATTATTTCTATAAAATGAAACCGCCACCATGCTCTAAAATATATAAGTGAAGCACTAGAGCAAAAACTATATAGCTCAAAAAATATAAGTGAAGCACATAGAGTATTCTAATAAATTCCGATTCATGTGTGTCTCTCTCAAAAGGTGTGTACATCAAATATGATTGTGGTAAACTAAAAAGCAAAGACTCAACTCATACAAGACGCTCCAAGCAAAACACATATCATGTGGTGAATAAAAATATAGCTCCAAGTAAAGTTACCGATAGATGAAGACAAAAGAGGGGATTCCTTCCGGGGCATCCCCAAGCTTAGGCTTTTTGGTGTCCTTGGATTTTACCTTGGGGTTCCTTGGGCATCCCCAAGAGTAGGATCTTGCCACTCCTTGTTCCATAATCCATCAAATCTTTACCCAAAACTTGAAAACTTCACAACACAAAACTTAACAGAAAATATCGTGAGCTCCGTTAGCGAAAGAAAACAAAACACCACTTCAAGGTACTATAACGAACTAATTATTTGCTTATATTGGTGTTAAAACTACTGTATTCAAACTTCCCTATGGTTTATAAACTCCATTACTAGCCATAGATTCATCAAAATAAGCAAACAACACACGAAAAACAGAATCTGTCAAAAACAGAACAGTCCGTAGTAATCTGTAACTAACGCAAACTTATGGAACCCCAAAAATTCTAAAATAAATTTCTGGACTTTAGGAATTTATCTATTAATCATATGAAAAAATAATTAACTAAATATCACTCTCCAATAAAAAATTGCAGCAATTCCCGCGGGCTCTAAAGTTTCTGTTTTTTAGAGCAAGATCGCAAAGACTTTCCCCAAGTCTTCCCAACAGTTCTACTAGGCACAAATACTAATTAAACACAAAAAACACAACCCAAAAAGAGGCTAGATAAATTAATAACCAGGAACAAAAATCAAGGAACAAAAATAAAATTGGGTTGCCTCCCAACAAGAGTTACCATTTAACGCCCCTAGCTAGGCATAAAAGCGAGGATAGATCTAGGTATTGCCATGATAATGATAAGGTAAATTGCGAAAACTCATCTCATACTCCCTACGTTCAGAAGCAAGTTTTCATTGTGGCAAACAAAATTAATCAAAAGGGCTAAATTTAATGGGACAAAAGTCCCCAAGATCAAGCTCGGGAGGTATTGGTTCCTCCTTTGGCCCCTCATATTGCACAACCAATTCATCATTATAAGCATTCTTTTGGCAAAAAGCCATGAGTCTTTGTTCAAGGGAAAACCCAACCCATTATTCTGGATAGAAAAATTATCATTAAATTCAGAGACCCTATCAATAAGAACATCTGTAGGAACCTTTTTTCTAAGGTTTTCATTAAAAGCAACATGATCTAAGGATCGTAAACGCATAATGTCTTCTTGATAAAAAAGGATTGCTTCTATGGGAGGACGGCCAGCATCCACCCTATAATGCGCAAAAATTTCATTGGCCTCTTTTATTATAAATCTGAACTCATGAGCTAAAAAGATGGTTACTGCTCGCTTAACAGAAGAATGCTCAATATTAGAAAATTCTAGGAAAATCCTTTGTATGGAAGGATGCATATGTAAAAATGTCTTTCAAGTTCAACTATGAACAAAGATATAGCATCCTCGAGACTACTAGTTTTATGAAGAATAGACCTGATCATAGTGGGCAAAGCACCGACACAAGTAAAGAAATCTTGAATAACACCATTCCCAATTATATTACCGCTACCAATCCGAAACTTTTTAGTGTGTAAAATAGTAGGATTTTCAAGAGGATCATCAATAGCATCAAAGTTTTCCATATTATTATCCTTATCAACGATAACCTCCCCTGTTTCAGACATGAAGGCAACAAATTGCAAAAATCAAGAGCACACAAAAGGCATGAAGGAAAAAGAGGTGAACGGGAAAGAGAGGGCGAAAGGAAAAGAGGATGAATAAAACGGCTAGGGTGGAGTGCCGGAGAGGAAAACGAGAGGCAAATGGAAAATAATGTAATGCAAATGATAAGAATTGTGATGGGTACTTGGTATGTCTTGCCTTGGCGTAGATCTCCCTGGCAAATGTACCTTGACCGATGTTGAAAATGGATCAATGATCACTCAATGATGTAACAATGAAATAGCACAATTGGTACCGATCTCGTCAATTTCTCACACCTACACAAGTAAGGCTTACGGTGGAGCTCGGTGAGGATAGTGGCACAAAACTTTGATGCAAAATGTTAGGAAGAGTCAATAATGTTGAAAGAGAATCACAAATTCACAATTAAAACAACTAGACCAATAGGAATATATGGAACACGGAAACGCACACACGGATAGATAAATGGGGTCGTGCAACCAAGGAATGAGCTCAGAGTGTGGAATCCACGGAAAACGCTCGTGTTGCACAACTAAAGAGAGACGCCAGCACGATTTCTCTATAGGCGGATACGACACTTGTGCACAACCTATAATATGCAAAATGTATGAACTTTCCATCCCAAGTATGCTATGTATGTATGGTTCTCGGTGTTTCGCGCGTGATGATCCAAGATGATCAATATGGTAGTATGATATGTAATGCGTAGATGCTATGGCACTTGCTTACAAGCTTCTTTGCTCTCTTTTTCTTTTCTTAAAAGCTTATTATTTTTTGGGTATATGGCCACAATGCGAAATGCACGAACCAAGATAGCAATTGGGTATATATGGGAACAATCTTGTGACACAAGGGATGATATGATACCAATATGATATGGTATGTATGCAATGGATGGTGTAGATTACTATGTGCACAAATAACGTTGCCGGCAATACTCAAATGGCCAGTCTCGATAGGCAAGTGATGCAAAATGGGCTCGGGGTCATCAATGCAATGGCAAGGGGAATATACAATTATCTCATTGAGGTTACCATCTGTGTCGATGATGAGAGGCGGTGTTGTCGATGTCGACCTATTCCTAATTAGCCGAAACACCTTAGGAAACGGAAAAACCGCGAACTCAAAATCTCAAATGGAAAATGTCAAATGGTGGTAGCAGAATGCGGTGGTGGTTGTGGAAGTATTGGTGGGAACCCGGTAAAAATGGGTTAAGGTGGTGGAAGGGTATGAGGGGCTATACACGGTGTCAGAGTCGTAAGCACGGTCCCTAAGTAACCGAAACACCTTAGGATACACAACTCACAACACAAAAAAATTGGGTTAAGTTGGGGTGGCGGAAGTGTATGGTGGGCAAGCCTATGCGGAAATGGTGGTGGTGGTTGATGAAGAAGCAACCATCCCTAAGTATCGAAAACATATGAGGAGACTTAAGTCACAACTCAACCAACCACATATGCAATGGGGATCAAAATGGGCTAGGTTGCGGTAGTCGGCGATGGTAATACGGATCATATGGTGGAAGCCCTAGGCAAAGATGCCAAAATTCTGAAAATTTGATGGAGTCAAATGATGTTCTTGGTTTTTTTGTGGGATGGGGGATGTCAATAGCTTCAAAACAAGGTAAAGACCATCAAAATCGGACTCTGGATGAATTAGTTATGGCCGAAACAAGAATTCAACACAGTGAGGGTCAGGGTTAACCGGACATCCGGGAGGAGGTCCATCTCATCCGGGCTATGTCCTGATGATCCGGGAGTACTTCCGGATGATCCGGGTTCGTCTGCTCCGGTTTGGGTATTTGGGTGCGTGGGTTATCTGGACATCCGGGAGAGGGTCCAGCTGATCCGGGAGGTGGTCCAGATGATCCGGGATGTGGTCCGGATGATCCGGGCAGGTCAAACTGGTCGGGATTTCCTCTCAGGGACGAATTTTTGGGAGGAAAATTGATGATTTTCGGGGCAAAATTGAGGAGATTTCGTGGATGGGAGGTGGGAAAACTTGGGGAGATGCTAGACCCACTCGAAACCAAGCAAATCCATGGATCAGAATCAACAAAATATCATCAAATCAACAAATCACAAAAAAATTGGGGCTATTTTTGGTGGGGATTTTCGAATTTGGGACAAAATCAACAAAACTAGGCTAGAAAACAAAGGGGTAGGGCTCAAAATTCTTGATCAACCTTGCTCCGATCAAGGATGATGTAGGGTGGAACCCTAGATGGCCGATATTTCATGAAAGGAGCGGATCCCGTGATGAACATGACGAACGCGAGGAGAAATCACGAAGGGAAACACAAGAGAATCACTCAAACCAACAAGATACGATCACACATATGCTACATCCTTGAAATGCATAAGGAGATACACGTTCCACGATCAACAAGGGACGATACAAAGGTAACCGGTTCTTCTCCGTGAGGAGGTGTTGATGGGGGTTCTTCCCGTAAAGGGGTCTTGAATCCGTTTGGGGGATCTTCTCCGAAGAGGTCGTGAGCTCCAAAGGAGAAGTAACCAAGTGGGTGAGCAAAGCTCTATCTCTAATATGAGCTGTCACATTGCTACCCTAACAAGGAGGAGGAGGAGGAGGGGGTCTATATATAGTGCTAAGCCACAAAGGGGTAAGTGAGGGGCGAAGGGGTACACGGGCCTCGGCCCAAGTCATGCACACAGGCAAAGGCTGGATGATCCAGATGGGGGTCCGGATGATCTAGGCATCGTCCGGATGATCCGGCTCCGCCAGGTGGATTCTGCAAGCTTCGGGTGCCGTGGCTATGGGATTACCCAGATGATCCGGGGGGCATCCGGATGATCCAATTGAGTTCGGATGATCCGGATGGAGGTCCGGACGTCCGGGCTGACTTCAGCAGCTGCTCCGTCTTCTTCTCCTTTCTTCCATCTTCTCTTCCATGCTTGGCCTTGGTCATTTGAATCTCCATGGTCATCTCGTATGAGCCTGAGTATACACAAGGTCCATGCATGACGTAGTAACCATGCCTCATATGTGGGAAGTGACAGTTCGAAGAGGAGTGAGTTCACCTTGTGTCCAATGGCGAATGGTCGAGGTCTCATTGTATGTCCTCTTGGGGCTTGGGCAGTAGTCGAATTGTACATGGGGATGATCCTAGGATGCTCCACATCAGAAAGGGGAGAGGAGATGCAAGCGGGCAGGGCAATGAACGCTTGCATGTTTGTTTTTACTTGAGGGTGAGGTGTGATGTGGGCATGAGCAATGGCATTTTGAGTGTAATATAGGCAGACAACAGAGTCATTTCGCTATTCCCCTTCCCTTCAATTTTTAGCGAGCTTCTACCCGAAACACCCCCTCCAAAGCGAAATAAGTTAAGCCCAAGCCCATAACTAAAAAATGACGTCTTTACTTCTTTTATGGCTTATTTTGACAAGAAGCTCTAAAAAGGAGGAATAGAACTGGCCCTTAACCTGCAATTCAATTGTGCATGCACTGATGAATCACTCTTGCCTGCTATAGTGTACATTTAGGCATCATCATACGTGGCAGAACCTAATACATGTGCATTCCATTGTAGAAACTGGAATATGCAATGTTTATGTTAGTTCCCACGTTGCACGTGATGTTTAAATGCCCCTTAAATCTGGTCAGTCAAGTGATGGCCTTTAAGCCTCCTTCTTTGCTTCTTTACTTGATATGTAAGATTTGCTCACACATCTATTCAATTGCTTGTTTGTATCAACCAGCCATACTAGGACTGTTTGCTTTGATTACTTGTTGTTCATGACCTAACACTCTAACAGAGCTTGTCAACGATTTAAACAGTAAGGGCTGCTGTAGTGGGGGCTTGTCTAACTCATAGGTGACATAAAGGTTTGGCTATACACTAAAGTAGGCTCTCCAAGAGTACCTAGAGATCCAGTTCGAAGGTATGCCTAGTTTTTACATGGTGCACACATAGTAAATGCTCATTTCGTTGTGTGCAAGTGCAAGAGATGTGGCATGTTTCGTTATGTGGTGTTGTTTTGTTATAATCTCATCCTTTTGTGTTGTTCACAAACTGTAAAGTATGCATATATATTTTCCAAGGAGACGAGTAACTAGTTTGTGCCATCTTGCGGAGGGGGTGCAATGAAGATAAGATTGAGGATTTCCAAGTACAATATGTTAGGAAGGAGCATTGCAAGAGAAGGAGGAGCAACGCTGAGCTTGTTCAACCAGTTAAGGTAAGTCACTGTATCCAACTCAACAGTTCAATTGCTTGTTTATTCCATGCATAGTTAATTTGCTCTTTTCCATTGCTTTATTTGTCCTCGGTTAATGCAATGCCCAAACAATGATGCCTGATGTTTGGTACTTGTATAACTATTTGTTGACATAATTAAAGGCCTTACCATTTAACTACTCTCGCGAACTGTGTCTGAAGCTTTGAAGTCTATTAACCAACTATTACTGCATGAGGCTCACAATCTAGTTTATACTAGGCTAATGATTGCATAGTTTTGCTTGCTGTAGTAGGTTTGTATGAATCCCTATGTTGTTCATTATGCTCCCTAAGACTTTAATTGAGCTACAGAATGGCCAACTGCTTGCTCACTTATAGGCAATGTGCTGTCTAAATTTGTAATTTGTCTGTGTTTTGGATTTGGCCCCAACATCATTCTCCTCTAGTGAGCTAAGAGAGATTTCTGTATGCGGGCTGCACAAACTACCATTTTTTAATTTTTAAAATATCACCTGCTTATTCTTCATGATGTGTAACATTATTGTTAGTCTTGTTTTACAATGTACAAAATAGTTTGTCTTGCTCGCCTCACTGTTGTAAATATATTTTTGCCCTAGTCATGTGTACTTACAGAAACATTTCAGGATGAAGTGACATCAACACAAAGATCTGTGAGTAGTCCGGCATGGCCGTTACCAAATGATTATGGATTGGAATTGGAATGTGCTGATGTTCTCAAGCATCAACTAGAGGTGGCAAGACAATGTGTACATGATTCTCAACGTACAATCAACAAGTTGAGATTGGACTTGCAGGTATTAGATGCAGGAGTCAAAAAATGAAACGAGACACTGAGGTAACCACGAAGGAATTGGAGATTTTGCAGACTGAAATTTGTGCTATCTGAATCCGGCCAATCCTATTCTTTTGAAGAGATTATACTTCAAATGGTAAGTTCCGTTGATTGTGTCCATGATGTATGAGCTTTATTTGTCCAGTGTATGTAATTTGTTGTTTGTGTATGCTTTATTATCACTGGTGCCAAACTATAATGCCAAGTGGGTATATTCAGCTGTCATTTCTTTATTGTATAGTGTAGGATTATTCTACGTTTCTATGCCTTAGTCTTTTTATTGTATAGTGTATGTTTTTAGAGGCGATATGATAGAGTAGGATAATTCTTGAATATGCTATATCATTGAAACGGGGGCCAACATGCCCAAACATTTCTTGGACGCCATACAAACAAACAAACATGTGTAGTCAAATCGGGCCTTAATTGGGCTGGTCAAAATAATATTTAGTGGTTCCCAAATGATGTGGCCCACCGTAACAACGGCTCTTAGCAGGCCATTAACAGGGCAAAAGATTGATAGGGCCGTATAAATGGACATGGCCCGCAGGCCTCTAGCAGGCCGAAATAAATGTCAATTTTGTCTCGGCCGTTTTACTTTATGGGCCAGTAAGAGGGAGAAAGTGTTACGGGCCATAGGAAGCCCAATTTGCAAACTAGGCTTTTAATAGGCCGAAAGTTGTGTCTGGCTGAAATTTTACCCTGCGGAACATGGGCCCCTAATGGGCCCAAAGTCAAAGGCCCAACCATTGAGTGGGCCGTTAACAGGGTGAAAGACAAAATAGGCTAGGAATTGGCACATTTACTGAATGGGCCGAGGACAGGCCTTAAGTCACAACGGGTTAGAATTGTCTCAATTGCAAAATTGGCCAAGAAAAGGCCGAATGACGTTCCGGGCTGTTAACGGGCCGGAACTAACGATGGGCTACTAACAGGCCAAAAGAAGCTCGGGTCGTAATTGGACCCAAAGACGTAGCGGGCTGTTAACGGGCTGAAACTGGCGATGGGCTGGAAATTGTCAAATCTAGAATGGGCCTTTGATGGGCCGAATCTGTGTAACTTGTATGGGTTGTGCTTGTGAATGGGCCTGACTCAAGTAGGCCGCTAATGGGCCGGCCCGTTTATTTTGACAGGACCGGCCTTTTAACCTAATTGGGCCACTGTTGGGCCGAGACATGTGCCACGTATCATAGGCCCGTTCCATTCATTTGCTGGATGACAACTGTCCGAATGCCAGGCCGACACGTGGATCTACTGCTGAATGAGAATTTTACAAGTGGAAAATCCTCAATGGTCAGTGCTGTTAACGGGTTATCGGATCCAAACCGGTACCCGATAGCTTAACGGTGACCCGTTACGGTGGATGCCACGTGTCGGTTACCCTTGACGAAAGCACTTCTATGACGCGTGATTTATCATCATGGAAGTGGAAACATCTGTGATGATAATTTTTATAATGTCATGGAACACTTCTACGACAACACAAGTATGACTATCTTGATTCTGTCATAAAATCGTCATGGATGTACATGCATGACAGAAAACGTGACCTACTGTGACAAACACGTATCATCACATAAGTGTATTTTCTTTGTAGTGCTAGGACCAAAGACTCGGGAAAGCATGGTGCCACCATGATGGGCAGGCTCGTGAGGTACCTTTTGGGGTCTTCAAAGGCCGCATCCACTTTGGGGGTCCACTCGGAGGACCCTGTCCTTTTCATAATCTTGAAGAATGGAAAGGCGCGCTCGCCGGGGTTGGAGATGAAGCGTCACAGGGAAGCCACGCACCCTGCTAGCCTTTGCATTTCCTTAAGGTTCCAGCGAGGGCGCATCTTCTCGATGACCTTGATCTTTTTGGGGTTGGCCTCAATCCCTTAGAGGGAGACAAGGAAGCTGAGAAGCTTGCAGGAGAGGACTCCGACACACTTGTAGAGGTTGAGTTTCAGGCCGACCTCATGTAGGTTGGCGAACGTTTCTTCCAGTTCCTTGATTAGTGTTGTGGCTTAACGAGATTTGACCACAATATCATTGATGTAAGCCTCCGCGTTCCTTCCCAGCTATACCCCCAACGTGTTGCGCATCAGATGCTGGAAGGTAGCGCCGGTGCTCCATAAACCGAAAGGCATGCAGGTGTAGGAGAACACATAGCATGGGGAGATGAAGAGGTCGTCTTTTCCACATCTTCTGCCGCCATCTTGATCTGGTGGTAGCTCGAGAAGGCATCCAAGAAGCACAGCAGGTCACACTCGATGGTGGAGTCCATGATCTGGTGAATGCACAGGAGCGGGTGTTGAGGCTCGTGAAGTCGACGCACATGCGCTCCTTCCTGCCTTTCTTGGGGACGACAACCGGGTTGGCGAGCCACTCGGGATGACGCACCTCTTGAATGACCCCACCTTCTTGGACAATGAACGCCTGCTTCTTCGGTGCTTGGCATCACGCCTTCTACTTGATGGGATGGGCGTTGGGACACACCGTCAAATGGTGCTCGATCACCTTCCTCGGGATGCTAGATAGGTCAGACGCCTTCCAGGGGACCACATCCTTGTTCGCCCAGAGGAAAGCGATGAGTACACCTGCCTGCTCGGGGGGAAGACCGGTACCGATGTTGAGGGTAGGACCCGAGCCGCTACCGTCAACCGACACCTTCTTTGTTATGGTGCGGTCATGAGAGAATAGTTGTTTCGTACTTGCAGGCGCGGCCTCCGGAGACTCTGCCCTATCCTCGGCGCCTGGGAGCGAAGCTGTCGCGGCCCAGTAGGCGCGCTTGAGGGCTCATACCCTGTCCTCCTTGCTTCCGACTGTAGTAATGATGCCACTGCTGTTGAGCATATTGATGACGTTGTAGCCAGGATGGTTTGCAACCATGAACTTGGCGAGGGCCAGGTACCCTAAGATGGTGTTGTACGGGAGGACGAGGTGGGCCACGTCAAAGTCAATGAGCTTGGTGCAGTAGTTGTTGCCGATGCCGAAGGTGACAGGGAGGCGCACTTGCCCGAGGGGAATGGTGGAGACGTCGGTCACCCCCGAGATGGACCGTGTCGGCGTCAGCTGATCCCGGGGCACCTGGAGCATCCCGCAGGTCTCGACGGTGATCACATTGAGGCTCGCGCCTCCGTTGATGAGGGTCTTGGTGATCGCAACGTTGCTGATGGTGGGGGTGCATAGCATGGGAAGCATGCCGGTGGCGACTGTGGACTTGGGGTGCTCTTTGGAATCGACAGTGATGGTGCACTTAGGCCGCATGCAAGGACGCGAAGCCTTGGGCTAGGGCTGCGCAACGTTTTCCCTGTGAAAGAGCTACTTCGAGTGGCGCCTGGGACCCGCCGAGGGTGCACGCTACCGGGTGGGGCCCCTAGAACGCGAAGTGCACAATGAATTAGTCACGGAGCTCGCCCCGGGAGGAGACCGAAGCCCCAGGAAGGCTAAGCAGTGAGGAGCATGGGGCGCCCGCGAGGGCCGGGGGGAAACAGTTCGCCATGGCCTTGTCACCGCCGCCCGCAGCCAAGAGGCTTTGGGTATAGTGCGCAAGAACTCCGTGGGGTCGGCTACACCATCGTAGCGCAGGGGCAGCACCGGTTTGAATCTCACCGGCCAGACCATGTGGCGCAGGCTGACGGTAAAAGCCACGCAATCCATGGTACTCAAGAAAATGGTGGGGTCAGTGGCGATGGCCGCAG
Organism: Triticum urartu; assembly: GCF_003073215.2. Taxonomy (NCBI): domain Eukaryota; kingdom Viridiplantae; phylum Streptophyta; class Magnoliopsida; order Poales; family Poaceae; genus Triticum; species Triticum urartu. The sequence goes on from NC_053026.1 coordinate 282,219,480, forward strand.
GCTCGGCAGAGTGGGGATGGCTGCCGCGTCCAGCAAGCTCCGTTCGGGCGACGTGACCCTCCCTATGCTCGGGGCGAACACGGCGAGTGTCGGCCGTGGATTTGGTTGAGCAGGGACTGGGAGGAAGCGGAAGAATGGCGGCACGCCCCTACCTGGCACGCCAAATGTCGGAATCGAGGCTCCGGGGACCCAAGAAAGGTTCGAACTCTAGGGTGCACTCGCTGAACCTCGCTAAGCCCTGCCTCACGATCCACTACTCCATGGCTTTGCTCCGTAGTTCTCAAGCCAAAGGAAAGATGAACAACTGACACGGTAGTTTACCCAGGTTCGTGCCACCTTCCGGTGTAAGACCCTACTCTTGCTTTGTGGTCTGTTTGCGTCGCAAGGGAGGATGAGTATGTGTGTACAAGGGAAAGTGACTAGCCTCCGGAGGGTCCAGGAATCGATCCTCTCTACTGTGGTTCCCTATCTATACTTATATTGGTCTTGGTCCTCTTCCCCCGAAAACACAAGGCGGGAAGGGTTGCCACAATGGCCAATTTAAAAGGGGACAGTAGTACAGGTTATCTTGATTAAAGGTGGTGTTCCTCTGCTAAAGCTTCCTGCGATGATGCGCATGTGGGCTTGGTGATGACCTCTGTCCTAGTGAGCCCGCTGTCCTAGTGTTCTAGCACTGATTAGGGAACCCTTGGGAAACTCTTTGGGGACTGGTCTGCTGCCCTTGCTCCCTTAGGAGAAAAGGGGTAAGCCTCCTCATCCGCACCCGCTGGCACCCCTCTGGCTCTGCTCGTCGCCATGCATGTCACCCACGTGAAGACGCAGGGCCGTGCAGCTCCGTTGCCTGATCCTTGATTTGTATGCCTCTACGAGGGGTCTCGGGAGGCAACCTCGGGAAGTCGCCCCACGAGAGGGCCTCACTAGGCTCACGATGACACCTGATGACGTGCTCCTCGCGAGGGTCATGCTCATGAAGCCCTGGCGGTGGGCTAGCTTGGGCCCTCTGATGATGTCATACCCCAGGCCTCAGGTAGACAGGCCTTGGTAGCTCCTGTCCCACGGGCCCGACAATGTTGTGAGGATAGCCAAAACAAAATATTATCTTCTTCACGAACTTGAGTGTTGTTTCTGCATCGCAATTACTGATAGGCTCTACTTCAACCCACTTGGTGAATTTATCAACAACCACGAGAGGATGAGTTTTCTTGTCCTTGGACCATTTGAACGGACCAACCATATCAAGCCCCCATACTGCAAATGACCAAGTGATGGGAATCATCCAAAGTTACTGAGCCTATAAATGAGCCTCACATGCAAACTTCTGACATCCATCACATCTGCGCACGATATCCTCAGAATCTGCATGAGCCATCAGCTAATAAAAATCATGTTGAATCGCCTTTCCAACCAAGGATCTTGAGCCGGCATGATGTCCATAGTCACCGAAGTGGATCTCATTGAGAATCTCGTGGCCCTCATCAAGGGAGATGCAACGATGAAAAACACCGGTGATGCTTCTTCTGTGCAACTCACCATGGACAATAGTCATTGAATTGGAATGGCGGACAATCTGACGAGCGATAATTTCATCCTCAAGGAGCTCACCTCGAGTCAAATGGGCCAGATAAGGAACCGTCCAGTCTAGGCAAGATCTTCCTCGGATGGCATCTTGATAGAGGGATTACGAAGGACATCAAGGAAAACATTGGGAGGCACCGGCTTACGTTGAGAGCCAAGTCGTGACAATGCATCAACCGCATTGTTGAGCTGCCTATCAATGTGATCTACTTGATAACCTTTGAAGTGACCTTCAATGTTAGTCACCGCCTGCTGATAAGCTGCCATGAGGGGGTCCTTGGAGTCCCACTTTCCTAAAACTTGCTAAGCAACCAAATTAGTGTCACCCAGACATCTGAATCGGCTAAGATTCATCTCCTTGGCCACCTGGAGACCATGGAGGAGAGCTGCATACTTAGCTAGATTATTAGTACAGGGAAACATTATCCTCATAACATAACAAAATTTATCAATTCCCGGCGAAAATAAGATAACTCCATCCAATTGTCTGGAACCATCAAAGTGAATTGTCCAATAAGTTCTGTCTGGCTTCCCTTCGGGGACTTGAAGTTTAGTCCAATCGTTGATGAAATCCGCGAGTGCTTGAGACTTAATAGCTGTCCGGGGCACATATTTGAGATTATGTGGCCCAAGCTCAATTGCCCACTTAGAAATCTAGCCTGTGGCCTCTCTATTTTGGATGATATATCCTAATGGGGCAGAGCTTACCACAATTATTGGGTGTTCCAGAAAATAATGTTTCTGCTCGCGACTCGCCATGAAGACACCGAAAACCAGCTTCTGCCAATGCGGATATCTCTGCTTGGATTCTGTCAAAACTTCGCTGACATAGTAGACTGATCGTTGAACATGATATTCTTTTCCAGACTCCTTGCGCTCCATGACAACTAAAACACTTACTGCTTTGTTATTGGCAGCAATGTACAAGAGCAAAGGTTCTTTGTCGATAGGTGCAGCCAAGACAGGCCGCTCCGCCAACTGCTTATTGAGGGCTTCAAAAGCTTTATCCGCAGCATCACTCCAAATGAAGTTGTTAGTCTTTTTCAGCATCTGATACAGAGGGATGGCCTTCTCACCCGAGGCGGCTTATGAACCGGCTCAAAGTAGCTATATGACCCGCCATACGGTAAACGTCATTAATGTTGTTCGGTTTGGCAAGGGATGTCACCACTTTGATTTTCTCTGGATTAGCTTTGATTCCTTGTTCAGACATGAGAAAACACAATAATTTGCCTACTGGAACTCCAAAGACACACTTGGTCGGGATAAGCATCATCTTGTACCGCTGAATGTTGTCCAAGGTCTCCTTAAGATCATCGAGCAAAGTCTCTTTCTCCCGAGACTTGACGACAATATCATCAACATAAGCATGAACATTACGCCCAATCTGATTGTGAAAACAACTCTGCACGCAACACTGGTAAGTCGCCCCTACACTCATAAGCTCGAAAGACATCGAGACATAGCAAAAAGCCCCAAAAGGTGTGATGAAGGCCGTCTTCTCCTGGTCCTCAACAGCCATGTTAATCTGATGATAGCCGGAGTAAGCATCCAGGAAACATGAACTCTCACACCCATCGGTGGAATCGAAGATCTGATCAATGCGGGGGAGATAAAACTGGTCTTTGGGACAAGCCTTGTTGCGATCTGTGTAATCAACACACATACGCCAAGTATCGGCCGGCCACTCTGGATGGAATACTTCCACGATGAATCCCGCAGCTAGGAGCCGGGCCACTTCTTCCCAAGTAGCCTTGTATCTCTCCTCATTGAAACAATGGAGGTATTGCTGACTGGTTTCATCTTAGGATCAACATTAATGTGGTGCTCAGCGAATTCTCTCGGTACACCTGCATGTCAGTAGGTTTCCATGCAAAGATGTCCTGATTCTCATGGATGAACTCGATGAGCGCGCTTTCCTATTTGGGATCCATGCCAGTCCCAATAGTGAACTGCTGAGATGAGCCGCCCGGCTGAAGTCAACCTGTTTTGTGTCTATGGCCGACTAGAACTTGAGGGGCGGGTCAGATTCTATGGTGGGTTCTTCAGAGACGTCATACCAGATGGGTCTACATTGGATGTGTAGAATTTCAACTCCTCCATTGTGCAGGTCGACTCAGCATAAGCTGTGTCCCCTTCTTCACACTCACGAGCAAACTTTTTGTTCCCATTGACTATGATAGTACCCTTCGACCTAGGCATCTTGAGCTTGAGATACACACAATAGGGGCAAGCCATAAAACAAGCATAAGTCGGGCGCCCGAACAAGCCATGATAAGGACTCTTGATCTTGACCACCTCAAACGTCGGAAACTCCATTCTGTAATTATACTCATTACCAAATGCAAGCACTAGCTTGATCCTCCCAATGGGGTACTGTAACACCAACGATGCGGCTATATCTCCCATGTGTCGGAGCACTACTTAGAGGCATAACCGCATTGTAGGCATGTCGCAAGAGGGGTAATCTTTACACATCCCATGTACTGAAGAAGAAAGAGATACAGAGTTGGCTTACAGTCGCCACTTCACATAATACATAAATATAGCATTACATCATCCAAAATACAATCAAGGTCCGACTACGGAACCAAATAAAGAAAGACCACCCCTATTGCTAGGTCCCCGATCGCCCCAACTGGGCTCCACTACTGATCGAAAGGAAATGAAACAACCCAACGAACACGATCTTAATCGAGCTCCCACTTGAGCTCAGCTGCATCATCTGCACTGTTATCAACGACACCTACAACTAGTTTTGGAAGTAATCTGTGAGTCAGGGGGACTCAGCAATCTCACACCCGCGAGATCAAGACTATTTAAGCTTATGGGTAGAATAGGGTAATGAGGTGGAGCTGCAGCAAGCACTAGCATATATGGTGGCTAACTTACGCAAATGAGAGCGAGAAGAGAAGCAAAGCACGGTCGTGAACTAGAAGTGATCCTGAAACTACTTACGCTCAAACATAACACAAGAACCGTGTTCACTTCCCGGACTCCGCCGAGAAGGGACCATCACAGCTACACACGCTGTTCATGCATTTTAATTAAGTCAAGTTTCAAGTTTTCTACAATCGGACATTAACAAATTCCCAGTTGCCCATAACCGCGGGCATGGCTTTTGAAAGTTCAAAACCCTGTAGGGGTGTCCCAACTTAGCCCATCACAAGCTATACTTCAAGTATTCTTCATCTTGCATTCCGAAGTCCAATTCGTTCTACCTTATCTTTTGAGGTGGTGCTATATCTTTTCTTGACAATTTCGATTCGTGTTTCATGATTCACAAGTTATCAAGAATGAGGTATTTTAAATCCATTAATCTCTTCATTGGAGTTGGCTTGTGTCATATTTCACCTAAATCCATCCCTAAGGAATGTTGCTATTGTGGTGCTTATCAATGATACAAGTTATCTCTCTATCTTCTTGGTGGAAGAAGTTTTCATCTCTTCTTTATTACCAATCAATCATTGTTTTTTGTTAGTGGCAGAATTTTCACCTCATAATTTTTGAGATGTCATCCATTAGCCCACATCAAGCTTATGCTTTTGTTGTTGATAATCCAACAAATCCATTCAACCTATTCTTCGTAAGCATGCTCTTTCAATTTTATTTACGAGAGTTGTCATTCTTCTTCTCCGTTCTTTTCTTTCCAACCATCTAGTTTTCCATTCATTTGTTCTGGAGGCATGGTGATGTTGCTCTCTTTGTCCTATCATCTCGTTTTGCCAAGATCATGTTCTTTCCTTTGCTTATCCATTTAACCGGAGTGTCGTGTCCTCCATTTAAGTTCTTCTCATCTTGTCAAGTCTTACCTCTCTTTTCAACTGGAGTGTTGTCTGAAGTTGTTCTTACCCCTTGTGCCATTCTTTCAATAGTTCCAGAGGCAGTGTGTTTTTCATTCTGTCAAGTATCCTCTCATCTTGTCAAGATCATGTTCAAATGCTGCCATTTACAATCGGAGTGCTGCCCAAATTTGTTCTTCTTTGTTTCTCTTTTCTAACAGAGTGTTTTCAACTTCGTTCATCTTCCTTTGATTCTTTCGTTCAATTTGTTCAACCTCGCAAAGTTCTTTGGTTTCACTTGTTTGTCAAAGACGCAACTTAGTTTTACCTTTTCCCCTTCCTCTTCCGTTTCTCTCCGGTGCCATTCTAGATCTCGGGACGAGATCCTCTCGTAGTGGTGGAGTGTTGTGACGCCCCGAGACCGTTGCGCCAGGTGTCTTCCATTTATTCACTGTTGTTGCCTTGTCATTCCCTTGTGTGTTGCATCTTGTCATTGCATCATATGCATTGCATCATCATGTTTTCAAAACTTGCATTCGTCCCGGTCCCCTCGTTCTTTCCGTCGTCCGTTCTGAGCCTGTCCACACTTGCACACGCCCGCGGCACGTCCGAAATAGTATTTTATAAGTGGCCGGAAAATGTTCTCGGAATGGGTTCAAAGTTGGCGTGCGGTGTTGTTTTGTTGTCAGTAGACCGCCTGCCAAGTTTCATCGCATTCGGAGTTCGTTTGATGCCCCAACGGATAACTATAGCGGCAATATAGCCGATCTAACGTCGGACGTTTTCGGTCTCCGGAAACGGTTGCCGGGCTGCCTTCTTTCCTCTCTTCTTAGCCCAAGCCCCTCTTCACAGTCCATCTAGCTCACCTCTCGCCGGAGCCGTCCGATCGAGATCAAACAGCTCGAAACGGCCTCAAACCCACCAAACCCTAGCCCCTACCCTATTTAAGCACACCCACATGTCATTTTTGGCCTTCTCCATCCTCCTCCCCGAAATCCGCACCCCCAATCATCAACTAGCCGCCTCCCACCTCCTCTCCTCAAATTCTGCCGCCGGCCACCTCGTCCCTGCCACTTGGCGCCGTCCTAGTGGCCAGCCGCCACCACGCAGGATGCCCGCAGCCAACGGGAAGGCGCCATGCGTGCCCCTGGGGCCCACTTTGCCATGGCCCGCCTGAGCCTGCAACCGGCCTGCGTGAGCCGGATCTGGGCCCGTATGCCTCAGCCCCCGGTGCCCGGTCTTCCTCCCCGCGGTCAGGAGCCTGAGCTCCCTCTGCGCCGACCTGCCGCCACCTCGCCGAACCCCGATGGCCACCTGGAGCTGCGCCGGGGACCGCCACCCCTGCATCAGGCTAGCCCCGCCGCCCCGCCTCTCTGCTCCCTTCTCCTCCTCCTTCGGCCTCCCTCTCTAAAATCTCGCTCTCTCGTGCGCAGGAGAGATCACCGTCGCCGAAGTCGCCCATTCCACCGTCGTCGAGGGCGTTGCCGGCCTCCTCGCTCTGAAACGTTGTCAGATCCGGGACCCCCTCACCAGGATCTGCTCATTCTCGGCCTCGCCAACCGCGCCCGTCGTCGTTTCCCCATGCGCCACTCTCACCGGAGTTCGGCCGCTGCCGCCGTGGTTCTCCGTTGACCGCGCCCTCATCGACCGCGCGTGCCCGGGCCGCCTTCCCCTTCGCCTGTTGATCGAGGCCCAGTGCACCAAGCCTCCGCCAGCCCAAGCCGGCTGCTGCACTGACCGGGCCAGGCCCATGGTGAGCGACCCAGCGCCCAGCAGTTTCGGCCCATGCCTTGTTTTTTTCCAGATCTGCATTTTAGCTTTTTCCCAGAGTTTGCCAGTTTTACAAAAAGTCCCCCTAGTTCATGCATTGAATAACTCATAACTGGTGCATCAGATTAAAATGATTTATATATGAAAAATGACTAGAATTTCATCTAGTTTCACAATATCCAACTTTCATGCATGTTTAAGATGTTTAACTTGATGTTTGCATTAATTTGCTCATATGCCATGTTAACATGATTTAATTCATAACTAAATAACCGTAGCTCTGTTTTAATTAATCTTTATATGTAAACGGGGTAGAAAAATGCCTAGTTTAACATGGTGGATTTACTTTGCATGTTTAATAACTCTAAAATTGTGTTTAGGGCAGAACAGTACCAAATTATTAATATGCACATGAGGATTTTTCAGGAATTGTTGTTTGTTATTTCCGGCCTCATTTAAATTTGACTAGATAGTTGGTTTATGTATCCTTCACCTCTTGCCATGCTAACCAACATTTAATATTGTTGGGTACCTAAACGAGAGAGAACTAAATAAGTCATGTGGTGTTCCGTCAATATGCAACTCGTTGCATATTGAGCTCCATTTAATTTGTAGGATTTCTTGTGCACTTTGCCATGCCATGTTTCGTTAAACCGGACATGCATCATACTTGGTTGTGCATCATGCCATGTTTATGTGGTGGTTGTTGACTATGTTGTTTGCTTCTTTCCGGTGTTGCTTCTTCCGGTTAGTTCCTATAATGTCGCGTTTGTGAGGATCCGTTCGACTATGTCCGTTTGTCTTCTTCGTGGACTCATTCTTCTTCCTTGCGGGATCTCAGGCAAGATGACCATACCCTCGAAATCACTTCTATCTTTGCTTGCTAGTTGATCGCTCTATTGCTAAGCCGCGATACCGACCACTTGCTATATCATGCCTCCCATATTGCCATGTCAAGCCTCTAACCCACCTTTCATAGCAAACCGTTGTTTGGCTATGTTACCGCTTGCTCAGCCCCTCTTATAGCGTTTCTAGTTGCAGGTGAAGATGAAGTTTGTTCCATGTTGGAACATGGTTTTGTTGGGATATCATTATTATATCTTATTTAATTAATGCATCTATATACTTGGTAAAGGGTGGAATGCTCGGCCTTATGCCTGGTGTTCTATTCCACTCTTGCCGCCCTAGTTTCCGTCGTACGGGTGTTATGTTCCTTGATTTTTGCGTTCCTTACACGGTTGGGTGTTATGGGGACCCCTTGACAGTTCGCTTTGAATAAAATTCCTCCAGCAAGGCCCAACCTTGGTTTCACCATTTGACTAACCACCACCTACTTTTCCCTTTGGAGTCGCGCTCCCGAGGGCCATCCTTATTTTAGCCCCCCCGGGCCAGTGCTTGTCTAAGTGTTGGTCCGAACCGAGCCGCCTGCGGGGCCACCTCGGGGAAACTCGAGGGCTGGTTTTACTTGTAGCCTATCTCATCCGGTGTTGCCCTGAGAACGAGATATGTGCAGCTCCTATCGGGATGTCGGCGCATCGGGTTGTCTTGCTGGTCTTATTTTACCATTGTCGAAATGTCTTGTAACCGGGATTCCGAGTCTGATCGGGTCTTCCTAGGAGAAGGAATATCCTTCATTGACCGTGAGAGCTTGTGATGGGCTAAGTTGGGACACCCCTGCAGGGTTTTGAACTTTCTAAAGCCGTGCCCGGTTATGGGTAGATGGGAATTTGTTAATGTCGGGTTGTAGAAAACTTGAAACTTGACTTAATTAAAATGCATCAACCGCGTGTGTAGCCGTCATGGTCTCTTCTCGGCGGAGTCCGGGAAGTGAACATGGTTCTTGTGTTATGTTTGAACGTAAGTAGTTTCAGGATCACTTCTTGATCACTTCTAGTTCACGACCGTGCTTTGCTTCTCTTCTCGCTCTCATTTGCGTAAGTTAGCCACCATATATGCTAGTGCTTGCTGCAGCTCCACCTCATTACCCTATTCTACCCATAAGCTTAAATAGTCTTGATCTCGTGGGTGTGAGATTGCTGAGTCCCCATGACTCACATATTACTTCCAAAACCAGTTGTAGGTGCCGTTGATACCAGTGCAGATGATGCAGCTGAGCTCAAGTGGGAGCTCGATGAAGATCGTGTTCGTTGGGTTGTTTCATTTCCTTTCGATCGGTAGTGGAGCCCAGTTGGGGCGATCGGGGACCTAGCAATTGGGGTGGTCTTTCTTTATTTGGTTCCGTAGTCGGACCTTGATTGTATTCTGGATGATGTAATGCTATATTTATGTATTGTGTGAAGTGGCGATTGTAAGCCAAATCTGTATCTCTTTCTTATTCAGTACATGGGATGTGTAAAGATTACCCTTCTTGCGACATGCCTACAATGCAGTTATGCCTCTAAGTCGTGCTCTGACACGTGGGACATATAGTCGCATCGTGGGTGTTACAGGTATGCAGACTTCCCGGGAACGACCCATGAAAACAGTTGAAGAAGGTGAGAGTTTCTTCTCTGACAAGTTCATACGCCTGAAGGTGTCATAATATAGGATGTCGATGCTGCTTCCTCCATCCATTTGTACCTTTATGAGATTATATCCATCAATTTGAGGCGCCAGCACCAAAGCCAGGCCACCAGGATTTTCAACCCAGGGTGGATGATCAGCCCTACTCCAAGTGACGGGTTGGTTGCTATGACCAATTCAATATACTGAGGAACCACCGGATCAACCAGATTAACAACACGTTTCTGAACCTTGCTCTCCCACTTGTAAGTACTAGTAAGACGTGATATTGCCCACTATTCAACTACTTGGGATTACTCTGAAAAACTGTGAAAGTACAACTATCCCTGGGTGGTTTTGGTAATTCCTAACAACATATAGCTCATTGAACTAATGCTATTTCAAGATGATCATTTCAAAAATTTCAATGATTGGCATGGCATGGATTAGGACTGTGGACCCCTCAAAATGCTACGGACACATATTGTCTCAAGTTCAAGACTCTACATTTTAATTTTAGTGATCTAAGATCACATTGAGTCCATAGGAAAAGCCAATACTATTAAAAGGGGATGAGGTGTTGCTTCAAGGCTTGCTTGCTCAAAATGCTTAGTGATATGCTCCAAAAGCCCTCAACCACTTTCTCATATCCACTTATGTTCCAAACCAAAATTCAAAGTCGTCCCGCCGAAATTATCTATCCGGCGCCACCGAGTTCATTTTACATAGCCACTGCCAGAAACCCTAGTCACTTTGGTCTCACCGATAGGGATCGCGGTCTCACCGAGATGGGATTGCAAACTCCCTATTTCCTTTGTAATGTTTCTGTCCAATCGAGATGAGCGATGGGTCCCACGGAGTTCGCAATGCAAACTCTCTGTTTCCCATTCGTAAGTTTCGGTCTCACCGAAATGAGCGATTCGGTCCCACCGAGTTTGCCTGACCAACTCTCTGTTTGCCTATTACAGAAATCGGTCCTACCAAGTTTATGTGATCGGTCTCATCGAGATTACGTTATGCCCTAACCCTAATGAAATCGGACCGACCGAGTTGACATGTCGGTCCCACCAATAAGCCTAATGTTCACATTTTGAACTAAATCGGTCTGACCGAGTTTCATGATTCGGTCTGACCGAGTTTGGTAAATTGTGTGTAACGGTTAGATTTTGTGTGGAGGCTATATATACCCCTCCACCCATCCTCCATTTGTGGAGAGAGCTATCAGAACGTGCCTACACTTCCAGCATACATTTTCTGAGAGAGAACAACTACTCATGTGTTGAGACCCAGATATTCCATTCCAACCACAAGAATCTTGATCTCTAGCCCTCCCCAAGTTGCTTTGTACTCAAATCATCTTTCCACCAAATCCAAATCTATGTGAGAGAGTTGAGCGTTGGGGAGACTATGATTTGAAGCACAATAGCAAGGAGTTCATCATCAACACACCATCAATTACCTTTTGGAGAGTGGTGCCTTCTAGATTTGTTAGGTGTCACTTGGGAGCCTCCGACAAGATTGTGGAGTTGAACCAAGGAGTTTGTACAGGCAAGGACATCGCCTACTTCACGAAGATCTACCCAAGTGAGGCAAGTACTTCACGGGAGATGGCCATGGTGGGATAGACAAGGTTGCTTCTTCGTGGATCCTTTGTGGGTGGAGCCCTCCGTGGACTCGCACATCCATTACCCTTCGTGGGTTGAAGTCTCCATCAATGTGGATGTACGATGGCACCACTTATCGGAACCACGACAAAAATCTCCATGTCTACATTGTGTTTCCTCCCTCCAAACTCCTCCCTTTACCTTCATGTGCAATGTTTTACATTCTGCTGCTATAATCTTTAGACTTGCATGTGTAGGTTGATTACTTGACTGGTTCTAAGTTGCTAAAATCTGCCAAGACTTAAAATTGGGAAAAGGACAGATTTTTATTTGGTCAAGTAGTCTAATCACCCCCATCTAGACATACTTTTGATCCTACAAGTGGTATCAGAGCTTTGGTCTCCATTTTCCTTGAATTCCATTGCATTGCTGATCATAGCCTTGGTTTCACAACCTAGGAGAGTATGGTGTCTAGCGATGGAAATTACCACCGTAGAGGTCCTTCTTTGACGGTACTAATTTTGCTAGTTGGAAGCATAAGATGAAAATACATATTCTTGGACATAACCCCGCCATTTGGGCTGTTGTGTGTATTGGCTTGCGAGGTGATCTTTGATGGGAGAGAACCAAACCGTGAAGCTACTGTGGAAGAGTTGAAGATGTTGCGATACAACGCTCAACCTTGCGATGCCCTCTTCAACGGATTGTGCCCTGAAGAATTCAACAAAATCAGCCGTCTTGAGAATGCAAAGGAAATTTGCGATACTTTGATTGATATGCATGAAGGTACTGACTCCATCAAGGAATCCAAATTGCATGTGCTTCAAAGTCAACTTGACAAGTTCAAAATGAAGGATGGTGAAGGTGTCGCTGAAATGTACTCTAGGCTTGCTCTCATCATAAATGAGATTACCGACTTAGGAAGTGAAGAGATGACCGATAGATTCATCATCAAGAAGATCCTAAGAGCCTTGGATGGAAAATATGATACCGTGTGCACATTGATCCAAATGATGCCCAATTACAAAGATCTCAAGCCAACGGAAAATGATTGGAAGAATCTTTGCTCATGAGATCTCACTCAAGGATAAAGAAGAGCTTCACAACAAGTCTAGTAGTGCTTACAAAGCCTCATGTGATGCACCTACATCATCAAGTGAGAAACAAGCCTTCAATGAAGAATTGAGCTTAATGGTGAAGAACTTCAACAAGTTATGCAAGAGTAGAAGCAAAGAAAGAAGTTCCAAGTCAAGGTCCTACAATGACAAAAGATCTTCTAGTCATGAGAGAAATGGCTATAATTGTGGAAGACCCGGACACTACTCAAATGAGTGTACGCCCCCCTACAAAAGAAGAGAAGATTCGCCCAAAAGGAGAAGTAGAAGAGAAGAATCACCTCCAAGAGAGAAAAGGAGTAGAGATGATCGTTATGAACGAAGAACCTCTAGGAGAAGCAAGGATTAGGAAAGGAAGGACAAATCATCAAAGAGCTATACAAACCGAAGACATGAAGCTCATGTTGGTGAATGGGTATCCGGTTCCGACTCCGACAATCACTTCGAGAAAGTTATCACTCCGACTCCAAATGTACTCAAGATGAAGGTGTTGCCGGTCTAGCACTTGAGTCAGCCAACTCCTATGATATATTTTACTCGCCAAATGAAGGAATTGGAAGATGCTTCATGGCTAAAGGCCCAAAGGTATCACACCCCGAGTAAGTTGATTTCAATAGTGATGAAGATGATTTGCTAGGTGATGATGATTTACTTGCTGACAATTCTAGTGATGAAAACTATGATGAAATTGCTATTAATCATGCTAATCAAGATAAAACAAATGATGATGATAAGAAGGACCTTGAGCGTCTAACTAAAGAACTAAACACTCTTAAGTTAGCTCATGAAACTACCTTGGAAGATCATCGAGAGCTTTTAGAAACTCATGAGAAGCTACACTTTGAAATGCTCAACCTTGAGCAAGAGCATGGGTTCTTAAAAGCAATCAATGATGATATTTGCAAGAAAAGTTCTTCTTACATTGCCAAGCATTTACTCTTGTCTACTTACATGCCACAAGTAAAGTCTAGCAACAAGAGTAAGAAAGATTCTTCTTCTAGTAGTAACAATAATCATGTTAAATCCAACCTTGTTGCTTCTAGTAGTTCTCTTGATTCCACTAATGATTCTCTTATCCAAGTTAGACTTGAGAAAGAAAATAGCTTATTGAAGGGAATTACAGACAAAGGTGTTTACAAGAGCCTTGCTGGAAGGAAGCAATTTGAGGAAATTGTATGCAAGCAAGGAAGGCACCGGAAGAATCAAAGTGTTAGTTTTGAATGAAAGTTCAATGCCAATGGAGTTGAGTGGGAAGAAGATCAATACCCCAAGATGAAGTTTGTTCCTCAACAAGAGAAGTATTATCCTACTTCTTTCCAAGGGACACAAGCTCAAGATGACCTTCCACCACAAGACCATAAGCAAAAAGGCAAGGACAAGCTTCAAGAGGAGATTGATGCATTTGAAGAAGCCCCCAAGACCTTGGTCAAGTGGGTTCCCAAGACTACATCAAGTTCTACTTCATCAAGTATGACTACAACTCCAAGGATTCCCATCAAGATGATGTGGACCCCGAAGAAGAAGAACTAGATTGTTCTTGAGGGTGACTCCGCCAACATACTTCATTCATATCATTTTGGCAAGAACAAGTGCAAACAACTTCCACATCTTGAACTAGTTCAAGGAGTCACAAACCCTCTTGTTGGTAAGACAAGGGACAAGGTAACCTAATGCTTTCATGGACATCATCTTGTGTGAACTTCATTATATGTCCATGGATATCTTTATTTGTTCCTTGTGGGACTAACCCATGTAGGTATTGAAAGTGCAACTCACTCCAAAGGATTGCTCCGAATGATCTACACCAACATTAAGCATCCACATCTTCAACATATACATGAAGTCATCATCGATAGAACCCAAGGTTAGTTCGTCCCTCTTAGGGGGGATATCACATCTAGGGGAGCTTTACTCTAAATATTGAGCTAAAGCAACTCTAGTGGTGTGAACACAACAATGATTTATGTAAAAGTGGTAACCCTACTTGTGCTTAAACGATGAGTATGACCTATGATCAAATGTTCTCATTTGACTCCTAAGTCAATATACTCATATATAGATGACCTAGTCATTGCCAATTTCTTGATAGATGTTGGAGTGTTTGTGCATGCTTTGCCATATTTTTCATTTGCCATTTTATTGTGTGAGCATGTTGATTGCATATTTTACTCATTCGAGGACATCCATTTGTTGCTTTGATTTTTTGGCTCTTTTTTCTTTGCCAAATGGATGGACAAGAATGCCTAAGAACTTCCTCTAGCTATCTATGCTTTTCTCGTCTCAAACTCTATTCATGCTACATCACAAAGTTTGATCAAGTCAGATTCGAACACTCTGTGTGAGGAGCACTCGGAGTCCCCGATTCATCATAATATTAAAATTCCAAAACCTCTTTGTGCATTTCGGTCTGACCAAGTTCATTGAGTTGATCTAGGTTATCAATCTCGGTGCAACTGATTAGAACATTTCGGTCACATCGAGTTGCAGTAACCGCTTACGATTCTGCATCTCGGTGCCACCGAGTTGTTCCACTCTGTCACACCGACATGGTCAGGATATATATACCGTCCGGTCAAATTTTGGAAATTTCTCCAAAACCCTTCACCACGCATGTGTCCTGTTCTGCCACCTCGGGTGTCCGGATCATCCTCTCGTCGCCAGCGACCTCCCGCCGCTGGTCTCCGTCGCCATCAACGGATTTCTACGCCTCCATTGCCGCCGTAGCGAGCTCATCGCCGAACTAGGGTATGAGTCGACCCCTTGTGCATTCTTTTTACCTCCGATTCTAAGCACAAGGTCAATGCCATGTTTCTTGCCATGTTTGAGATCATCCCGTCCAGCAGAACATCCCATAGATTAGATTTCATTCAAAAATTTAGGGTTAGGTTTTCACCGAACTCATCTTGGACCGACCGAGTTGTGGAAATTGGTCTCACCGATATGGCGTCGTCCACTACACTTGCACTTTTCATCCTAACCGAATGTTGCAAATCAGTCTGACCGAGTTCAACTCTCGGTGAAATCCTAGCAATCTGAGAGTCACCGAACTATGTCTCGGTCTGACCGATTTCACTAGTTTAGACTCCCAAAGTTGCTTCGATGTCACCGAGTTTAACAAATAGGTAGCTCCAAAATGCTTTCTTTCGAAAACTAAGTTTTTGACTCATTTGTTTTGCAAAAACTCTGCACTTTCTGATGCTCATCCACTATACCTCATCTATATCTATTCACAGGGTCTGCTATCAGTTTGCTTTGCGTGTATATCTGATCAGAGTGATAGCCAAAACAAGTCAGAAGAGCAAGTGAACATGAGTGAGGGACTAGTCTCTCTAGCAACTATGATGATGGTAGCAGGAGCACTCCAAGCAATTTGCCCAAGGCAGCTATAAGGACAAGAAAGAAGAGAAACTCAGTCTCAGAGGATGAGGACTATGTTGTTGCTGAGGAAGAAGTGAGCTCCAAGAAAAGGGTTGTTAAGAAGGAGTTTGGCTCAGCTGCATCCACCAAGCCTGGTATGCACAAGAAGGCCCCTGCAAAGAGGGTGCCAACCTTAAAGGCCAGGGCCTCAACTATTGAAACTTCCAAGTCAAGTGCTGAAGAGGCTCCTGGAGAGGGTAAGAAAAGGAAAGAGAGGGTCAAGAAGACCACTGCCAGAGTCATTGGTAGTCCCTCCATGATGAGAGATTCAGCTGAAGATGAAGAAGAGGAAGAGGATGCTGCACCAGCATCAAAGACTCAAAAGCTGATGGGGGATGCCATCAAGTCTGGGGCTGCCCCTTCAAAGCCCAAGACTACCCCCAAAGCTTCTGCTCAAGCTTCAAAGACTTCAAAGCCCAAGAGAAGCAAAAGAAATATTCCAGCTGCTGAGAAGAACAAGGCCCCAGTGTCTGAGATTCATGAAGAAGATGTTGAAGCCCAAGTGCTTAGGAAGCTCAAACCTAAGATTCCAGATCATGATGACAACCATCTAGTGGCAAAAGACATGAACATCAGGAAGGATGCAGGTCTCAGACTTTGGAGACAGTCTGATCCATATGCTGCAATGAGAAGGACTACTGTGGACTACAGGTTCCATACCAAAGAGCAGCAGGATTTCTATGAGACCATCTTGCTTGACAAGAAGCCCATTGTGTGTGATATGAAGTGGGCTGATTGGAGTATATCGATGAGAATGAAGACCATTTTCCAGGAGTGCATGAAAGTTTTAGATCTTGTGGCGTAGATGACTTTGTGGATCAGAAGCTCACTAAGTGGAATGATGAGATCATTATGCAATTCTACTCCACAACACACTTCTATCCTGATGGTAGACTTGTTTGGATGTATGAAGGTACAAGGTACCAATCAACTGTTAATGAGTGGGCTAAATTGATCAATGCCCATGAAGAGCATGAAGATGACTTGAATGTCTATGCCAAGAATAAGAAAGACCACAACTCTATGGCCAACATGTACAAGGATATTCCAAACAAAGCATTGGAAACTCATAAGCTTGGGTTTGTTCACTATTTGTTATCTGGATTGGCCACCATCAACACCATTCTGAGGCATACTTTATTGCCAAAATCTGGAGATCACAAGATGATTAGAGGCCATTCAATCAACTTGTTGCAACTGTTTTGATGTGCCCCAAAATTTTAAAGTCATGAGCCTGATTGTGGAAACAATCAAGCGGACATCTGCAGATCAGAAGAGAGCTCGTGGGTATGCTCCACATATTCAGGTGCTCATCAACTCCAAGATGGGCATAGGCACATAACTTTTGGACAAGGAGCATCTACCCTTGAGACCAGATTTTGAGGACAACATTATTTTCATGAATGAAGAAGATCCTACAAGTGTGCAGGCATAAGAAAAGAGAGAGAAAGCAAAGGCTGACAGAGCTGCAAAGATGCCAAGTGTTGAGGAGGCATCTGAAGTGTTCCTTAAAACCAAACAATATCAACTTGCATATCTGATTCAAGCAACCTTGAGGATATAGAAGGGCTTGGCCACGCTGACTCAAAACCAATAGAGCTTGGAAAGGATCATTGAAACCAAGTTCTATGATCTTGATCTTAAAGTGACAGAGATGCAGACAGTAGTTGAGCAGCTCCAGGAAGAAGCTGAGGAGAGGAAAGGGTAGGTTACCATAGATGCCATTCAGAGTGTGCCAAGAGGTCAGATATCTGCTGCAGTTCCCATGGCTGACAGCAGAGTAACTACATCAGCACCTGCAGCCATAGCATCAGTGCCACCTCCAGTTGCAACTCCACCAGCTCCAACCACTTCAAAAGATGCATTCGTCCCTGGAGTCCTCTCAACACCTCCTCCCGAATATCAAGATTAGATTGACGCATAGCACTATGCATTTTCAAACTATTTGGCAACTTGTTGCCAAAGGGGGAGAAATGTTTAGATCATAGGCTTCGATACAGAGTGTTTTTGCTTATTTTGTCTCTCTTGCTATTTGGTTGATACTTTTGTGTGCTTGCTTAATACTTTATGTCTATGTGTGTGAGACACTTATATGATCATGTGTTTGATCATATCATACATTAATGCTTGTGCTTGAATGATATTATCTTTTATACTCTTGTATGATCATTCACTTTGCTTGGTGATGAGTGCATGTGTTTACTTGCTATCATTTTCAGTGGTCCACCAAGATGTCTGTGACATGGAAGAGTAACCCATGATCCTAACCGACTATGCATTTACATTCAAAAGAAAATTTTATATAATGCACAAATCTAGGGTGAGCTCTTGCTTATCACATACTTCTCAAAGCAACGATGTATTTCAATCTTATTATCATTTGTCGAAGCTTTGATCATTTGTCGAAGCTTTGATCTATATGTTGTCATCAATTAACAAAAAGGGGGAGATTGGAAGTACTACTACCCCTGGGTGGTTTTGGTAATTCCTAACAACATATAGCTCATTGCACTACTGCTATTTCAAGATGATCATTTCAAAAAGTTCAATGATTGGCATGGCATGGATTAGGAATGTGGACCCCTCAAAATGCTACGGACACATATTGGCTCAAGCTCAAGACTCTACATTTTCATTTTAGTGCTCTAAGATCACATTGAGTCCATAGGAAAAGCCGATACTATTAAAAGGGGGTGAGGTGTTGCTTAATGGCTTGCTTGCTCAAAATTCTTAGTGATATGCTCCAGAAGCCCTCAACCACTTTCTCATATCCACATATGTCCCAAACCAAAAGTCAAACTTGGCCCCATCGAAATTATCTATCCGGCGCCACCGAGTTCATTTGACATAGCCACTGCCAGAAACTCTAGTCCCTTCGGTCTCACTGATAGGGATCTATGCCTCACCGAGATGGGATTGCAAACTTTCTGTTTCCGGTCTAACCGAGATGAGCGATCGGTCACACCGAGTTCGCAATGCAAACTCTTTGTTTCCCTTTCGTAAGTTTTAGTCTCACCGAAATGAGCGATTCGGTCTCATCGAGTTTGCCTGACCAACTCTCTGTTTTCCTATTACAGAAATCGGTCTTACCAAGTTCATGTGATCAGTCTCACGGAGATTACGTTATGCCCTAACCCTAATGAAATCAGACCCACCAAGTTGACATGTCGGTCCAACCGAAAATCCTAACGTTCACATTTTGAACTAAATCGGTCTGATCGAGTTTCATGATTCGGTCTCACCGAGTTTGGTAAATTGTGTATAATGGTTAGATTCTGTGTGGAGGCTATATATACTCCTCCACCCATCCTCCATTTGTGGAGAGAGCTATCAGAACATGCCTACACTTCCAGCATACATTTTCTGAGAGAGAACCACCTACTCATGTGTTGAGACCAAGATATTCCATTCCAACCACAAGAGTCTTGATCTCTAGCCTTCTGTCAGTGTCAAAACCGGCGGATCTCGGGTAGGGGGTCCCGAACTGTGTCTCTAAGGTCGATGGTAACAGGAGAAAGGGGACACGATGTTTACCCAGGTTCGGGCCCTCTCTATGGAGGTAATACCCTACTTCCTACTTGATTGATCTTGATGAATATGAGTATTACAAGAGTTGATCTACCACAAGATCGAGATGGATAAACCCTAAAAGCCTAGCTTGTATGACTATGATAATGATTTCCCCTTCCGGACTAAGTCCTCCGGTTTATATAGACACCGGGAGGATCTAGGGTTACACAAGGTCGGTTACAAAGAAAGGAATCTACATATTTGATCGCCAAGCTTGCCTTCCATGCCAAGGAGAGTCCCATCCGGACACGGGTGCAGTCTGTGGTCATCATATCTTCACAGCCCATCAGTCCGACCCATGGCTAATAGGTCGGACGCCTGAGGACCCCTTAGTCCAGGACTCCCTCACCTTCCCCAAGTTGCTTTGCAGTCAAATCATCTTTCCACCAAATCCAAATCTGTGAGAGAGAGTTGAGTATTGGGGAGACTATCATTTGAAGCACAAGATCAATGAGTTCATCACCAACACACCACATATTACCTTTTGGAGAGTGGTGTCTCCTATATTAGCTAGTTGTCACTTGGGAGCCTCCGACAAGATTGTGGAGTTGAACCAAGGAGTTTGTACGGGCAAGGAGATCGCCTACTTCATGAAGATCTACCCAAGTGAGGCAAGTCCTTCGTGGGAGATGGCCATGGTGGGATAGACAAGGTTGCTTTTTCGTGGACCCTTCATGGGTGGAGCCCTCCATGGACTCACGCAGCAGTTACCCTTCGTGGGTTGAAGCCTCCATCAACGCGGATGTATGATAGCACCACCTATCGGAACCACGCCAAAAATCTCCATGTTTACATTGTGTTTGCTCCCTCCAAACACCTCCCTTTACCTTCATGTGCAATGTTTTACGTTCCGCTGCTATACTCTTTAGACTTGCATGTGTAGGTTGATTACTTGACTTGTTCTAAGTTGCTAAAATCTGCCAAGACTTAAAATTGGGAAAAGGATAGATTTTTTTATTTGGTCAAGTAGTCTAATAAACCCCCCCCCCTCTAGACATACATTCGATCCTACAAACTGTCTGATTGCGCTGGTGCTGAGTACCTTGGACAGAATGTTGATTTCCACCATGATTGCCAGAGCCACCCTATAGGCCTTGAGATCTTGATTGTCACAACCCATCTTAATCTTGCTCATCAGTCGCCACTTGGATAACCTGGCCCAACTAGGCGGGTCATAGTGTGGGGTTATATCCCCAACACAAACCATTGATGACGATCTAGCAAACCGTGCTTGAACGGTCCCTCGAATGGTAGACCTAAAGCACGACCTCTCTACTTTGTTGCAAACATACAATCTTCATGATCCGGCAGCGCTTCGCCGTCCAGAGCTAATTGTCACTGGAGAATAAGAGGGAGGAGATTAGAACCACACCGTGCTTCTAATTATGAGGATTAGATGATCTAGGTAATTGAACAACTAGGATCAACTAGAACTAGAAAATAGAGGAACTAGAGGGGGATCCAAAATTTGTGTATTCAAAAGGGCCTAATATCTCAAGTATATACAAATTGGAGGGGAGGAGGGGGTGCCACAAGGGGGGAAGGACCCCCCTCCTCTTGCGCTGGCCAAGGGGGGAGGATGAGACATTCCTGCACCCCAATTCGGCCTCCCTAGGAGGAAAAAGGGGGCGCGTCCCCTATTGGCCTTGGTGGTCCAATTCTCCCCCCACCACTTGACCTTTAAAGGCCCGTTGATATTCAATCAATTATTAAAGACCTGTAAAAATTACTAAAATGTATTATATATAACTTAACATCACAAGAAACATTTTCCGCCTATATATTAATTATCAGTAATACTCGCTATTGCCGATAAACTCCGAAACCCTTCTGATGACCCCAAAACGCTTCCGGTTCCTCCTAGAACTATTCCGAATATTAATGAAACAATTCCACAAATAAATACTGGATACTTTCTTCCTACAAACACTCAGAAGATCATGATACCTTAATCTTGTGACCCTATAGGTTTGATAAATCATAGACATGAATGAAACCCCTTCGTCAAATGACCGATAGCGAAACCATGCACGTCCATATCGATCCCTATGATTACACAAATGAAATTCGAGTGAACCTTTGGTTACCATGTGATGTTCCCTTTGCTTCACGATACTTTACAAAACCAGGTTGCATCTGTATCCTCCCAAGTCATGCACATGCAAACTATATCGTTGATCGTGTTGCTGGCTTTGCTCTTCTTTCTCGTTGAAGTGTTTAGGCATCCCCGTGACGTAGTCACATGTGTTTGTCTAGATAATGATGGATGCCATCGCACCGATAGGGCTCTAAGAAAATCTCTCCATCGTAAGAGGAGCAAATCCCACTCTTGAGCTATCTAGTCCCTTTGTCAAACTTTCTGATGAACCTGTAAATTGTAGTTATGATCACTGTGTTATTGATGACGTTTGAGCAACCACAAATTCCACCGCACAGTAGGCAGTGACTATGATACTCTCATGGTATGGGGAACTAAAACACATCCTAACACTTCATGTTATTACAATTAATTTCAGGTGATATTTTCTCAGAATGTAACAAAACAAGATTTGGTCGATTAAATATGATTGTTCTTCCAACATCATACTCTCAATGTTGTTTCAGGACTGTCGTTACACTTTACGATACCCGAAATCCGAAAAACATGATCACCAACAACATTTGAGCCAGTCTTAGAGGCAAGACCGGGAGCCTAGACATTACCATTTATAATTCCACACATGCATATAAGTTTTCCGCTATATCACATATTCCAGTATCACAACAGTTATAGCATGAAATATAAACTCTTAATTATGATAATGGAGATATAATAATACAGTATTATTGCCTCTAGCTTATACTTCCAACAGACCCGATGTATTTCTTCATAGGTTGTAGATTCTTAACATCTTTAGCTTTAGTACCTTCTTATTTCATAGATATCTTAGCCTTTTGCATATCTTCAGGACTGAGGAATAGAGTACCTCTTTTCTTCAGAGTTAGTTTAGGTGGTGGTTCAGGAAGCATCTAATCATCAGCATTTTTCAATAAGTTATGCAATGCTTCTTCAGCCTGCTCAACTATTCTTTCTTTGAAAAAGACAACCAGCACAACTATCAAGGTAGTCCCTAGATGCATTGGTTAGTCCTTTATAAAAGATATCAAGGATTTCATTCTTCCTAAGAGGGTGATTCGGCAAATCATTAAGTTATTGGAGAAGCCTCCCCCAAGCATGATGGAGATTATCTTCCTCAAGTTTCTCAAAATAATATATTTCCTGTGAGGCAGCTTGTTTCAAATGAGTAGGAATTTTTTTTGATAGAAATGGTAAACCTATCCCGGTGACTATGCACACAACTAGGAGCAATATTATTAAACCAAATTTTAGCATCACCCTTTAATGAGGGGCAGCTTGTTTCATATGAGCAGGTAAATATTTTTCAAACAAATAGTAAATCTATCCTGGTAACTACATACACAACCAGGAGCAAGATTATTACACCAAATTTTAGCATCACCCTTTGATGAGAAAGGAAACAACTTAAGAATATGATAGTAATGAATCTTTTCCTCTTGAGCAAATAGGGTGGCAATATCATTCAATTTAGTGAGGTAAGAAACAACTTTTTTAGATTTATAAACATGAAAAGGATCAAATTCTACCTAAGTAATAAGTTCAAGATCAACAGATAATTCATAGTCCTCATGTTCAACAAAAATAGGAGAACTTGAAAACTCAAGATCATGTTTTATCATTTTGTTCATAGATTTTTTCTTTGACTATAGCAATTAAACCTTTTGTGCCTTTATTAGTAGCATAAGCCATAAACTCTCTAGTAAACTCCTCATCAAAAGTATAACCTTCAGGAACATCTTCTAATAATTTACCTCTAACAGGAGTACTAGGTCTAGCAGGCGATTCATAATTTTCAGTAAATGCAATATCTTTAGCTTTAGCAATATGAGATTCAATCAATTCATCAAGTGGATCAGTTTTATCAAGGAGAGTAGAAGCATTATCATGAGTATCAGTAAACATGAAATCAATATGTAACAAAGATAATAGAACACTAGACATCATGATAACTTGGTGATAGAATATGAAAATAAGCCTACCAATTAGACAGATGCACTTCAGTACAACTTGGCTGAATATAAAATAGATCAGAGCTTCAAATACATGAAAGTTTTAACCTTGTTCTCCTTGATCTAGATTTACTTGGAACATGGGGTAGATCTTTGCGGTGATATCCTAACCGTATGGAAGATACACATTCTTCTAGACTAATAAGTCTACAACAAACTTTGAACAGTTTATTTATTGATGCTCAGTCACTTTGCTATAAGGCTCTAGGTTTTTAATCATTCAGAATTCACTCAAAAAATCTTTGGGGGATGGATCGCTCAAACAACAATTGTGTGAAATCATAGAGGAGAGGCCTGCTTATTAAGGTTGAACTAGGGGGCAATTTATATCCGGGGTTGCAACTCGAGGGCTTGATACGACCGTTGGACAGTGATACATCTCAAATGTATCTACATTTTATTTTTTCATATTAATTTTATATCACCTTGGCATAGTTGTGGCAACAATTCTTTATTATCATTTGGACCACCATATTAATCCAATGCCGGGTGTGAGTTGTTGTCTTCAGCTTGTTTTGGACTTTCAGCAAAATTATTTTTATGGACCTCAAAAAAATTCAAATTTTTTATAGAAAAGTTCTACATCGTGAAGGTCTCGAAGGACCGTGGCCGCACCAAGAGGGTGCCCAATGAGCCCCACGAGGCCAGGTTGTGGCCACGTGGGGCCCACTAGGCACCCTCTAGGTGTGGCCAGGGTCCTTTGGGACCTTCTCGATGAGGCTGCATGGCCCCTTGCGGCCGCTCTCCACCGAATCTCGATGCCCATGCCTTTATATTTGCCCAAAAATCCTAATTTTCCAGGGAGGAGAACTTTTCCACTTTCGCACCTCTCTATTCCGAAGCAATCCAATCTGGAGGCCTTTTCCGATACTCGAACGAATGCGGAAATCATCTTAGCGGCCGTCTACATCAACCTTGCTACCATCATGATCGCTTGTGAGTAGTTTCCTTTAGACTATGGATCCATAGTAGTAGCTAGATGGCCTTCTGTCCATTGTTTATCTTTACAAAGATCACATGAGCTCCCTAAATTGTTTTTGACAGAAAGACTGTAAGGGAACTCCCTACAGTATAATTGGTGCAACAAACCCAAATTGCAAGTACCGTGCCTTGAACCTGGGTGGGTTGGAAGGCATCATCGCCTTCCCACTACTAGGCTATGCCTTAGTTTACATGAGCTCCCTATATTACTATGATCAGCCAGATGTAATTTCTTGGTGTGTTTGTGGTGGTGTGAATTGCCATATCTATCCATGGTTTATATTTGAATTCTTATGAGTTCTTTGTTGTACAATTCTTATACATATATGCTATCTTATCCATTTACCTTTCTCTTTGGCTAAGTTTGATGGATGATCTCCAAGAGGAAGTTATGTATGTTGGTTGGGTTTAATCTTGCAAGTAATGCACCACAGTGACAGAAAGTGGAAAAGACTTGTATGTATTGTTACCACTAAGGATACAAAGATGGTTGTGTAGTTGTCCTTTAAATGGGCGGTAAAGACTATATCATCATCATAATGTCATCATACTTAATGCAATACTCTACTATTTCCTTAATACTTTGAGATGCGTGATAGATAGCGGTCTTGGGTGGAGTATTTGTTGTGGATGCGGTTCGATTAACAGTCCATGGTTGTTCGAACGTGATGCCTTTATGTAATTATGCCATGTATAATCATACTCCTGAAAGCTGCAATTTAATCAATACACGACTGTGATTTCTTTATCACAACTTTTTTTAGAGAGGTCACTAGTACACATATGGATCCTAGTAATTCCATTTGGGAGTGAATCCTTGAAGTCAATCCAAAACTGGTCTCTGCCGCCGGAAGGGTTAATGCTTGTCAATGTGGATGCATCGATCTTTTCCTTTCTACATAAGTAGGATTTGTCATGGTGATATGTAATCACTAGGGGATTGTATCGCCAGGAAGCAGAGGCTACTTTGTATGATCCAAATCCCGAAGTTGTAAAAGCCATGGCAACTCTTAAGCTTTAATTCTTACTAGAGAAACAACATATGCACAGAATCATGGTGGCTTTTGGTTGTTTATCACTGATCAACAAGGTCAAAGAATTAAACTTCGACATGTCCCCTATTGGAGCCATAGTGCATGCATAACTTCAGCAATTAGAATATAAACATGAGTATAGTTCATGTTGTGTGTGTAAAGCACATTATACATACAAAAGTTACACAATGAACATTAGAAATAGCTCGCTATGAACTAGCACACATTTCAATTCAACTTAAGGTGGTTTAAAAAATTCAAATTCAACATGAAGTCCATTCAATTATTTGAATTCGAGATCATGGCATTTGTAAATCATACCTAAATTATGGGGGCACCAATCTTTTCTCTGCTTTTGTACATAATAGCATATATAGTCGTGTACAAAATAGATTCAAATTTACATCCTCCATTCCAAAATAAGCATAGTTATAGGATTTTCAAGTGTCAAAATTTCAAAAAGATACGCATAATTTAATGAGGTTTTCAAACAAACAAGGTCAAATTTAGCGTTGTCTATTTAGGTCAATCCTTAAAGTTCAAGAGTACTCTAAACGTGAATGCTTCTGTTTCAAAATTTCAAACAAAGCACCAAAAGAGCCTCTACTCGCCCGAAACCACGTGAGACCAGTGTTTGGTATAAGGAAATTACTTTCCTAACTCCGACCGGTGAAGCCTACCGGCGCGACGTCTATACGTCTAAACCGAGGTAGGTTTGTAACTTCATCTAGATGCCACACAACCGCCTCCGAAAAACATTCATACACCTTGGCCGCCTAAACACACATTCGCTCGGCCGAAATCGCTCCCGCCCACTATTTGGGACACCTGGGATTTCCGTCCTACCCCCGACCCATAGTATGTCCGAAATTTAAGAGGGGAGGCAAAGTTTGTACTTCCCCCAAATTTCGAACAAGCGCGTCCCATCTATTCAAAAAACCAAGCGCATCCCAGACCAAAACATGGTTCCTCCTTAGCTCCCCCACCCCGCCCCCGTCAGATTCCCCATTCGTACTCTGTGGGCACCAAACTACCTCTCCCCAGCTGCGAAACCCCGGCGTCCTCCATTCGCCACCCCATCGCACCCATCAACCGTCGCCCTCCTCCATCATGCCGAAGCCGATACCACGAAGTCGTCGTCCACCGCAACCACAACTCCCTCCACGGCTAGTAGTTGAAGCCGAGGCCGAGCTGCCTCTAGGATGCTGACGTGCGCCATACCAGAGCCAGTTCAACCATGCCATCATGTGCTTTGTCCAATGTCGCCACCGTCCACTACATCGGAGCTATTCCCACTACGTCGTACTTCGCCGCCTTGGATCTGCTTCCCCTCCACCAACAGATGGCCACCGCAACACAGTCAACAATTTGGCCATGGGTTCGTCCAAGGCTCCACCGTCCTCCAAAACATCAGTTCCCCCGGTAAAAAGATGAACATTGCTGCGATATCAGGAGGACACAACACTAGCAACCGGAACTGGTACTCTTCTTCCCTTATTCGTGCAAATCTTATGTGTCCGCTTGCATGGTATTCATCCCATAGAAGACATTAGTTGACGCTTCTTCCTACACCTTCTCCCTGATAATGTCTAGTAACTCACGATGCACAAGGTTTCTCCTCGTATACTATTTCACCTTAGCTAGAGGTCCCTCGCCCCCTGGATTTCAATTCCTGGTTATTTGATTCCCAATTGAAGGAAGCATTCCCCGGTGTAAGAGGGACTAGTCCGCCTATTACACTGGGGAAGCAGTGCCTCTGTGTTTATCTTAGGGGTGTGTGGGGCCTAGGAGCTATCGGTGCCCGATCTAGAGGTCGGCCTGTCTTAAAGGAATGGCCGCGGGGTGCTGCCAAGCACGGCGGTCGTGTGAGGTCGAGGGGAGGGCGTGGCGGCAGAGGCAGGGGTCTGGGCCGGTTGTCGCTGGCGGTTCGAGAAAGATCGTCAACAGTGACTGGTGTGAGGTAGACGTAGGCCATCTGCCCATTCCTTGTAGATAGGACAGTTCATAAAAAATCGACTGGCCTACTTATTTGCAGTCGACTGTTATTTTGATAGGACCACATGTGGTGGTGTGCTGGAGGAGTACCTGCATTTCTCAGCCATCCTTGTACTCATATATTACAAAATCATACGGAGTAGAACCTAATTTTGTTTGCCATGCAATGTTGTAGAGCTATCTTATGTCTCAAGTCATTTTTTGAGCCACCTACTATCTGCTACTTTTACAGTGCACTAGGTCTGCACACACTTCACCCATACTCTAACTATTCATTTTTATGCATGGGTATTTTAGCCTCTGCAAACCGGTTGATAGAAGCACGAAATAAAAGAGAGAAGCATCTCCATCTTTCTTCGGGCTTAGGCAAGACACGTTTCAGTGCTATAAAGGGTGCAGTGTCAGCAGATGGAGACGGTAAACATAGCTCTGGAGTAGATGATCCCGCTCGCCATGAACCACCATCCTAGGTGCTTGCTTGAACTTCGTGGTGTCATATGTCGTTGCATGTTGCATATGGTGTCTAGCTTGTTTTCGAAAGACCAAATACAGTCACTATTAAGATAAGGAAATATATATTTTTTTACTTGAACCACCATCCTGGGAGCACCAGAAGCCAAATAGCTAGTCAGGACACTGTTCGAGCCAGTGACAAGCCTATCACAGACATGCATCACCCACAAGACAACTAAAAAGCCATGGTGGTGGCGAAGCAGCCCGCCTCCCACCAGGCTCTCAGGTCCTCGATGATCATGCTCACACTCCCGCCGGATGGCTGGCTTGTATTGCTTCCAATTTGGTTAAATTGCATTTGCTTAGCTTACACATTATACCTTTGAATATGACATACCTTCCTATTTTTGGTACATACTACTATATCTGTCTATTTACCATGTTCTTACATCAAACTAATGTTCTTGTGTATCCCTCAACAATCACTTATGATGAGACAGTCGGGCTCATGGGCTGCTATAAGAAAATATCCTCTTTTAAAGAACACACTGTCAAGCTCCCGACATGATTCTCAAGAAACATCAATGGTAGATGAAGATATTCAACGTAGCTTTGTAGTTGATGACCGCATTTCCCCTACACCACCATCATAGGTGCTTGCTTTAACTTGGCAGCGTGATATGTGGTTCAATGTTGCATATAATGTCTAGATTGTAATTCTTCCAATCTAGTTAAATTGCATGTGCTATTCTGCTTAGTTTATGCATTATACTTGTTAATGTGACATGCCTTCCTGTTTTTGGTACATAGTACATCCGTCTATTAAGCATGTCCTTACATAAAACTACTGTTTTTTTGTATCTCGCATCAATAATGACGAGACACCTTTAGTATATGCAGAGTGACATTTGTTGCATCTTTTAAATGATTTATAGCATGCATTGCTTCTAATTTGTTGAAACGTCATTTATGATGGGACGCTGTTAACTTGGAAGTCATATTGGTTACATCTTTCATGTGGTGTCTAGCTTGCATTGCTTCTAGTTTGTTGAAATGGCTTTTGCTTAGTTTATATGCCATGCTGTCCTGTTTTTTGTACATATTCGATCCTTGTATCATGTGTTTACCTTACATCAAAGTAATGATTGTCAGTATCATGCATGAATGAGTTCTGAAGAGTGAATTTTATTGATTTTTCTTGTCGGTTTTACTTGACAATGCAAAATTAATAAAGCGAAATGAAATTAGCAAGGCAGTGGATAAAGGTGCTCCTTCCAAATAATAGAAACAGAGGGCCTCTACATATTCTACCCCGCCACCCCCCAAGAAGATTTGCAAGACAACACGTGCATAGACACTCAACGTAGCTGTGTTGATGATGAGCACATCTCCCCTAGTCTACCATCGCAGGTGCTCCCTCTAACTCGGCACTGTTATATTGGTTGCATTTTATGTATGATGTCTAGCTTGTATTGCTTCTAATTTTGTTGAATTCCATCAGCTTACATTGCATATTATAAGTGTGAATAAGACACGAGTTCCTGTTTCTAGAACATACAATATCTGTCTATCACACCATGTTCTTACATCAAAGAACTACTGTTGTGTAACCTGCAACAATCACTAATCATATGTAACACCAACGATGCGGCTATATCTCCCACGTGTCGGAGCACGACTTAGAGGCATAACCGCATAGTAGGCATGTCGCAAGAGGGGTAATCTTTACACATCCCATGTACTGAATAAGAAAGGGATAAAGAGTGGGCTTAAAATCGCCACTTCACACAATACATAAATATAGCATTACATCATCCAGAATACAATCAAGGTCCGACTACAGAACCAAATAAAGAAAGACAACCCCTAATGCTAGATCCCCGATCACCCCGACCGGGCTCCTCTAATAATCAACAGAAACGAAACAAAACAACGAACAAGATCTTCCTCGAGCTCCCACTTGTGTGATCTGCACTGGTATCAACGGCACCTGCAACTGGTTTTTGTAGTAATCTGTGAGTCACGGGGACTCAGCAATCTCATACCCGTGAGATCAAGACTATTTAAGCTTATGGGCAGGAAAAGGTAATGAGGTGGAGCTACAGCAATCACTAGCACATATGGTGGCTAACTTACGCAAATGAGAGCGAGAAGAGAAGCAAAGCACGGTCGTGAACTAGAAATGATCAAGAAGTGATCCTGAAACTACTTACGTTCAAACATAACTCCAAAACCGTGTTCACTTCCCGGACTCCGCCGAAAAGAGACCATCACGGCTACACACACGGTTGATGCATTTTAATTAAGTTAGGTTTCAAGTTCTCTACAACCGGACATTAACAAATTCCCATCTGCCCATAACCGCGGGCATGGCTTTCGGAAGATCAAAACACTTCAGGGGTGTCCCAACTTAGCCCATCACAAGCTCTCACGGTCAACGAAGGATATTCCTTCTCCCAGGAAGACCCGATCAGACTCGGAATCCCGGTTACAAGACATCTCGACAATGGTAAAACAAGACCAGCAAAGCCACCCGAATTTGCCGACAAATCCCGATAGGAGCTGCACATACCTCGTTCTCAGGGCACACCGGATTGTCCAAGAGTCCGGTAGGCCAACCCAGAGTTGCCCCTGGTGGTCACCGGCTGCTGACAGGTTGGGCCAACACTCAGAGGAGCACTGGCCTGGGGGTTTAAAATAAAGATGACCCTTGAGTCTGCACAACTCAAGGGAAAAAGGCTTAGGTGGCAAATGGTAAAACCAAGGTTGGGCCATGCTGGACGAGTTTTATTCAAAGCGAACTGTCGAGGGGGCCCCATTCCCCAACCGTGTAAGGAACGCAAAATCAAGGAACATAACACTGGTATGAAAAAACTAGGGCAGCAAGAGTGGAACAAAACACCAGGCGTAAGGCCGAGCCTTCCACCCTTTACCAAGTATATAGATGCATTAAACTAAACAAGATATAATAATAATGATATCCCAAACGATATCCATGTTCCAACATGGAACAAACTTCATCTTCACCTGCAACTATCAACGCTATAAGAGGGGCTGAGCAAAGCGGTAACATAGCCAAACAACGGTTTGCTAGGAAAGGTAGGTTAGAGGCTTGACATGGCAATATGGGAGGCATGACATAGCAAGTGATAGGTACCACGGAATAGCAATAGAGCGAGCAACAAGCAAGCAAATATAGAAGTGATTTCGAGGGTATGGTCATCTTGCCTGAGATCCCACAAGGAATAAGAACGAGTCCATGAAGAAGACAAACGGACGTAGTCGAACGGATCCTCACAAACGCGACGTTATCAGAACTAACCCAAAGAAGCCACACCGGAAAGAAGCAAACAACATAGTAAACAACCATCACATCAACATGGCATGACTCACAACCAAGTATGATGCATGTCCGGTTTAATGAAGCATGGCATGGCAAAGTGCACAAACAACACTACAAGTTAAGTGGAGCTCAATATGCAACGAGTTGCATATTGACGGAACACCACATTCAAGTTATTTAGTTCGATCTCGTTTACGTACCCAACAATATTAAATGTTGATCAACATGGCAAGAGGTGAACCAAATGATAACTACCTATCTAGGCAAGTTTAAATGAGGCCGGAACAACAAACAACATGTCCAGAAAAAATCCTCAGGTGCAATTTATGGATTTGGTACTGTTCTGCCCTAAACCATATTTTAGAGTTGTTAAACATGCAAAGTAAATACATCATGTTAAACTAGGCATATTTCTACCCCATCTACATATAAAGTTTATTTAAAACCGAGCTACGGTTATTTAGTTATGAAATAAAGCATTTTAACATGGCATTTATGCAAATTAAAGCAAACAACATATTAACCATTTTAAACATGCATGAAAGATGCATATTATTAATCTACACATAATTCTAAGCATTTTCATATATAAAACATTTTAATCCGATGCACCATTTGTGAGTTATTAAATGAATGAAGTATGCGGGCTTTTCTGTAAAACTGTCAAACACCTGGATAAAAGATAAATTTGTAGAAGGAAAAAAAACATAGGCGGGCCGAAACACAGCAGGCTGGCCCAACAGGAGGGAAAGAAAAAAAGGAGGGGCACGGGGTGCTGCTCACCATGGGACACGGCCCAGCAGGAGAGGAGGAGGCTGGGCAGGCCGCGAAGGGGCATGCTGGGCCTCGCTAGAGGAGGCTGCGGTCAACACGACTGCAGTGCGGCACTCTGCTCCTCTCGATGCAGGGGAAAGAAGAGGACGCAGTGCAGGGGAAGAAGAGGATGCAGCGGCGGACACGAGCGGCAGCGGGCTCTAGGGAAGGCCGGCGAGGACCAGTCACCGGTGGAGACGCGAGGGACTTGGGCGTGACGCGAGGCACAGAGCGGTCAACGCGAGGAGATCGGGAGGAGCGGTTGGTGCGGGAACCGACGATGGGCGCCGGTGCAGGAGACGACGGAGCTTGGCGCGATGGCAGCGACTGGATCGAGGCGGAGGGAGTCAGACTCGGAGCGAAGTAGGCGACACAAACCCACTGGAGAGACGATGTCCATGGCGGGCTTCCTGCATTGAGAAACAGAGAGCGAAGCATGAGGGAGGGAGAGAGGAACGACAGAGAAGAAGGAGAAAGTGAGAAAAGAGGGAGGAAGAGGATCTGAGGCATGGACCAGTCTGGCTCCGGCAGCTGGCCACGGTGGCGTTTGGCGATGGGAGGCTTGGGCTTGGTGCCGCAAGTGGAGGAAAGGAGCGGGCCCTGGGGTACGCTGCTGCTGCTGGACAGTTTGGAGGAGCACGGGCGGCGTGACGATGAAGATGGAGGGCGACGACGATGTTGCTGTCGCCGGCGACGGCGAGCTTCGGCCCGATGAGGCGAACGGGGTCGCGGCAATGGGAGGCTGCAGGAGACTGCGAGGACGGTGGGTGTCGGGCAGAGGAGGAAGAGGCGAGGCCTTGGCACGGGCGCAAGGAAGCTTCAGATCGGGATGTCCTCTCCCGATAGAATTTGGAGGAGGAGGCACCGGCTAGGTGGATCGAGTGCTCGGGGTCGGGGAGAAGGAGCTCGGGCTCCTGTTGATGGGTGGAGGAAAAATGAGGAGAAAGGGATCCCGAGGTAGATGTGGTAGGTGGCGGCGGCTCGACAGGACAAAGTCCCTAGATTTTAGGGTTTGTT
This sequence comes from Triticum urartu, assembly GCF_003073215.2. Lineage (NCBI taxonomy): Eukaryota > Viridiplantae > Streptophyta > Magnoliopsida > Poales > Poaceae > Triticum > Triticum urartu. Next base: position 282,252,579 of record NC_053026.1, read on the forward strand.
CAAAATGACTAAGGGTGGACTATATATACATCACAGATTAGGTTACGGGCTACCTCGGTCCCTCTGATCGGAATCGGACAGTCGAGAAATAAAAAGCTTAGGGAGTCCAAATAATAAAATGGAGATGTTTTATAGACGTTTGGGGATGATCCAGACCCAACGGTGACGACTGCCCGGGTTGGGTCCGGGGAAGTTTCGGACGCGCACGTGAGGGGTCGGTGCAGTGTGAAAGAGGGTTTTCGGACCGTGCGATCGCATCGGACGGCTCCGGACGCGAAGAGGGGTAGGTAGATGGACTAGGTGGGCTGTGGCGAGGCTGAGAGGAGAGAAGAGAGAGGGTCCGGCAGCAGTTTTCGGAGACCGAAAACGTCCGACGTTAGACCGGCAGCGGTGCCGCTATAGTTATCCGTTGGGGCATCAAACGGACTCCGAACGCGATGAAATTTGATAGGCGGTCTACCTACAGTAAAATAAGAGCGCATGCCAAATTTCAACACATTCCAAGAACATTTTCCGGCCACTTATAAAATAATATTTCAGACATGCCACGGGCGCGTGCAAGTGTGTCTGTGCTCAGAATTGACAACGGAGAGAACGAGTACACCGGGATGGATGCAAGTTTTGAAAACATGATGATGCAATGCACATGATGACATTACAATATGCAACACGCGAGCGAATGGCATGGCAAAGACAGCGAATAACTGGAAGACACCTGGCGCAACGGTCTCAGGGCGTCACAACAGTCCACCACTACGAGAGGATCTCGTCCCGAGATCTAGGATGGCACCGGAGGGAAAAAGGAAGAGGAAGAGAGGAGGTAAAACTAAGTTGCTTCATTGACAAATGCTTGAAACCAAAGAACCTTGATAGGTTTAACAAATTGAAAGAAATAATACAACGAAGATGAAGAAAGTTGAAAACACTCCGTTAGAAAAGAGGAACAAGGAACATCACGAGAACCTTATGGGATGAAAGACATAAGAAAAGGTTACAATGGACAATAAGTAGATGCAAGCACCTCGGTTGACACGAGATGTACAAGGAATGATAAAGATCAATTACGGCAACACTCCAGTTGGAAATGGAAGGTAAAGAATATGAACTTTGCAATATGAAAGCACTTGGATGAGACTCCGGTTAGAAAAGGAATGATAGCCACAACACTCCGGTCAAAACAAGATAGCGAAGGAATAAGAATGATATAATTTGGGCAGCCCTCCGACTGAAAGGAGAAGGAAAACTTGATAAGATGAAAAGAACTTGAAGAGATGACACAACACTCTGGTTAAATGGATAAGCAAAGGAAATAGGAAGATCTTGGGAAAAACAAGATGATTGGTCGAAGAGAGCAACATCACAATGCCTCCGGATGAAGGAATAAAAGGTAGATCGTCGGAACAAAAGAACGGACAAGAGAATGACAACTCTACCACAAATGAACTTGGAAAGCATCCTTGCAAGGAAGGATTGCACGGGGTTGTTGGGAAATCAATAACGAAAAGAATAAGCTTGTAGTGGGCTTATGGAAAACATCTCGAGATCTTGAGGTGAAATTCTGCCACTAACAAAAATAATAGGTTGGATCGATATGAACAAGGAGACGAGAAACTTATTTCACCGGGAGGATAAATGAATAACTTGAGTCATTTATAAGCACCATAAGCAGTGACAATCCTTAGGGAAAGCTTTAGGTGAAATATAACCCAAGATAACTCCAATGAAGAGATTTATGGATTGAGAAGAGCTCATGCTCGAAGAAATTGATGTGTTTAACTAGCTCATTCCTGACATCTTTTGAATCATGAAACATGAAGGAAATTGTCAAAAATGACATAACACCATCTCAAAAGATAAAGTAGAAGGAATTGCACTTCAGAATGCAAGATGAAGAATGCTTAAACTACTCAAGACAAAACATGTATTGAACACCATGTTTATATTAGAGTATAGCTTGGCGGATCTTAGCTCCAAGAGAAATCTTGAAGAACAATTGAAGAATGAAAGGAATCCTTGATGAGCCATCATGTAGAACCTCCATGAAGAACTCCGGTAACAAAGAATGATAGAAAGAAAGAGAAGTTGAAAACACAAGGTGAAACCTTGCAATGATTTAGATGAATCTTCGTGGTGATATAATTGAGATATCTTGGAACTCCGGGAAAGTATGAAGCACTTGAATCGAGAATTTACTCATCGTGAACAAACTCCAGAAGAATGAATCCATCACTTGGATGAAGCAAGAATAAGAATTATGTTATGCGTATCCTTCACCAATTAAATTGATGACAAACAATGGATTTGGCATACTACTTATTATCGTAGAAAGGATGTAGATGGATATAGCGCAACTTGAGAAGGACTTCAACGAACCACCGGTAGGATTGAAAACGGAAGAAGAAAGGATAAAGAAACACCGGGAAGAATTAGAAAACGAAAGAAGATACTTGGGAAAATTTATATACAAGTGATCGAAGAGATCCCGAGGTGATTAGAGAAATTTGAATGATGCACCGGTAAGATTTGGGGAACAAAAGCTGAAAGCTGGGAATGAACAAACCCGAAATGATGGGCTCTGGAGAATCAAACTGCAAAGACTCCTGAATTGCTCCGGAAGGATGAAAAGCGTTATCATAATCGAAAACATTTATGAGAGGATGGCATCAAGCTAGAATCACGAATCTTTGAGATAACAGACCAAGATTTGAGAGAAACTCTTCTTTAGTCTTCAAATGTTGAGAATGATGATGATATACACCGCCATGAATTGTTGAGGCACTCCGGAATGAAAATTAGAAAGGTTGAACCAACGATGAAAACAATTTTAAAGATCTTGTAGAAAGACATTTGACTGATGACAAATCATTCTTACGTCAAACTTTGAAATGAATTTGCGAATAACTCCGAGAAAATTAGAAGAGTCAGGTAAGATCCTGGGAAAAGAACTATGGGTTAGGGCCCACTCAATAGAAACACGTTTGAACGATTGCTTGAAAAGAGAGATTGCACCGGTTGAATTAAATGGCTTGAATAAGATAACAACCTCGAGATAGATTTGAACGGATCTTGAATGAAAACACGAGCCTTTTGAGATATCTTCAGCACTCCCGAACAAATGAATAGCGAGAAGTGAATGATTATGAGGTGCGCTGCCATGAGAAGGTATTTGAAATGAGGAAAAAGGATATGACCAAAAAAGCTTGAATTGGATCCACCGGAGAAGAAAACAAACGAAGAATGGTAAACTTGTAGAGCATCTTCATGAGAACCACCGGGTAAGAACATTGATTGAAAAGAATGAAGAGACTTCACATGAATAAAATGGATACTTGATTAATACATCTGATTCCTTGAAGAAAATGGGGTGGGTGGGCGGGAAAACAAAGGCCACTTGGGGACAGATGAAACGAACAACATTGGAAAAAAACCGAGAGGTGATCTTGCGGATGTTGAAATGATCGGATCCACCTGAAGAGAAACACGTCAACTGAAAAGGATTTACATGACAATCTCGATTATCATGAAGGATTAGTATTCACATAGAAATGTGAGAACACCGCTTAGGAAAAGGTATGGATTCAACACTTGACATCGAAGCAACTCGAATACCACAACTCAAAAGAAAACAAAGGACTGGCTTGCAAAATAAGCCGGAACAAACATATGATAGAGATTTTGTCCGAAGTTTTCATGGTGGGGCTCACACGGGCTCGATCGTACAACACCATCATGTACAAGGCAGTGCACATGACATACGAAGCGTCCCCGAGTCAGCATAGCCAAGGACTCTTTAAGACACAATGAGACCACTGTAAAACCAACCGTGGATAGGCGGGCCACTAGACATCGAACACCAATTTCATATCATACATCTGTCAGAAAGATATCCTACGATATACTTGAATTCCCACTTATAAACTCCCAAAACTTTCTGGTTATGCAATCAGGTGTTGTGGATACAGGGGAAGCATAATATCTCACCCAAAACTAACAATACCTACATCCAGCTGTATCCATCCTTCAACACATAACCAAGAAAACTCCGGAAATCGTTTACCTCAACCTTCGAAAACCATCCGTTATACGAGTTATGGCAATACTCCCAAACTCCCGCCCCAGTACTGGGTGGCGTCGAGGTTATCTCACCAACAACTGCATAAAAGAGATTTTCAATGTCGGCGAAACTCAGGTATTCCAGAACAGCAGCGATAAAATTGTGAAGACAACACCTCAGAGCTCAACTCCCCGGGACACTGCCACAACACCTAAATGTCAGGAGGCACCAAGAACAATGTTCTTGTCATGAAACCATCAGAACGATTCCAAGATACCCGCGTGATCCTAAAAAAATTTCGTGAAATTTGAGGAGAGAAGAGTCAAAACTCTACGTCAGGAGGCCTCACCAGAGCGACGAAGGGACCGAGGACTAAAAAGAATCCTACTCTCCAATATATATAATCCTATATGACTCAAAACATTTTTGTAGACTCAACAACGTCAGCGATTTGATCAAGCAGGGGGCTCCTGAGTCGGGAAAGGCTCTGATTACCAACTTGTAACACCCACGATGCGACTATATCTCCCACGTGTCGGAGCACGACTTAGAGGCATAACCGCATAGTAGGCATGTCGCAATAGGGGTAATCTTTACACATCCCATGTACTGAATAAGAAAGGGATAAAGAGTGGGCTTACAATCGCCACTTCACACAATACATAAATATAGCATTGCATCATCCTGAATACAATCAAGGTCCGACTACAGAACAAAATAAATAAAGACAACCCCTAATGCTAGATCCCCGATCGCCCCGACTGGGCTCCTCTACTAATCAACAGAAACGAAACAAAACAACGAACAAGATCTTCATCGAGCTCCCACTTGAGCTCAGCTGCGTCATCTGCACTGGTAACAATGGCATCTGTAACTGGTTTTTGAAGTAATCTGTGAGTCACGAGGACTCAGCAATCTCATACCCGCGAGATCAAGACTATTTAAGCTTATGGGTAGGAAAAGGTAGTGTGGTGGAACTGCAGCAAGCACTAGCACATATGGTGGCTAACTTACGCAAATGAGAGCGAGAAGAGAAGCAAATCACGGTCGTGAACTAGAAGTGATCAAGAAGTGATCCTGAAACTACTTACGTTCAAACATAACTCCAAAACCATGTTCACTTCCCGGACTCCGCCGAAAAGAGACCATCACGGCTACACATGTGGTTGATGCATTTTAATTAAGTTAGCTGTCAAGTTCTCTACAACCGGACATTAACAAATTCCCATCTGCCCATAACCGCGGACACGGCTTTTGAAAGTTCAAAACCCTGCAGTGGTGTCCCAACTTAGCCCATCACAAGCTCTCACGGTCAACGAAGGATATTCCTTCTCCCAGGAAGACCCGATCAGACTCGGAATCCCGGTTACAAGATATCTCAACAATGGTAAAACAAGACCAGCAAAGCCACCCGAATGTGCCGACAAATTCTGATAGGAGCTGCACATATCTCGTTCTCAGGGCACACCAGATTGTCCAAGATTTCGGTAGGCCAACCCAAAGTTGCCCCTGGTGGTCACAGGCTGCTGACAGGTTGGACCAACACTCAGAGGAGCACTCGCCCGGGGGTTTGAAATAAAGTTGACCCTTGAGTCTGCAGAACTCAAGGGAAAAAGGCTTAGGTGGCAAATGGTAAAACCAAGGTTGGGCCTTGCTGGAGGAGTTTGATTCAAATCGAACTGTCAAGGGGGTCCCATTACCCCAACCGCATAAGGAATGCAAAATTAAGGTACATAACATCGTTATGATGAAAACTAGGGCGGCAAGAGCGGAACAAAACACCAGGCGTAAGGCCGAGCCTTCCACCCTTTACCAACTATATAGATGCATTAAAGTAAACATGATATAATAATAATGATATCCCAAACGATATCCATGTTCCAACATGGAACAAACTTCATCTTCACCTGACAATATCAACGCTATAAGAGGGGCTGAGCAAAGCGGTAACATAGCCAACCAACGGTTTGCTTGGAAAGGTGGGTTAGAGGCTTGACATGGCAATATGGGAGGCATGATATAGCAAGTGATAGGTATCGTGGCATAGGAATAGAGCGAGCAACTAGCAAGCAAAGATAGAACTGATTTCGAGGGTATGGTCATCTTGCCTGAGATCCCACAAGGAAGAAGAATGAGTCCATGAAGAAGACAAACAGACGTAGTTGAACGGATCCTCACAAACGCGACGTTATCGGAACTAACACGAAGAAGCCACACCGGAAAGAAGCAAACAACATAGTAAACTACCATCACATCAACATGGCATGATGCACAACCAAGTATGATGCATGTCCGGTTTAATGAAGCATGACATGGCAAAGTGCACAAACAACACTACAAGTTAACTGGAGCTCAATATGCAATGAGTTGCATATTGACGGAACACCACATTCAAGTTATTTAGTTCGATCTCGTTTACGTACCCAACAATATTAAATGTTGATCAACAAGGCAAGAGGTGAACCAAATGATAACTACCTATCTAGGCAAGTTTAAATGAGGTCGAAACAACAAACAACATGTCCGGAAAAAATCCTCATGTGCAATTTATGGATTTGGTACTGTTCTGCCCTAAACCATATTTTAGAGTTGTTAAACATGCAAAGTAAATACATCATGTTAAACTAGGCATATTTCTACCCCATCTACATATAAAGTTTATTTAAAACCGAGCTACGGTTATTTAGTTATGAAATAAAGCATTTTAACATGGCATTTAAGCAAATTGAAACAAACAACATTTCAACCATTTTAAACATGCATGAAAGTTGCATATTATTAATCTACACATAATTCTAAGCATTTTTCATATATAAAACATTTTAATCCGATGCACCATTTGTGAGTTATTAAATGAATGAAGTATGGGGGCTTTTCTGTAAAACTGCCAAACACCTGGATAAAAGATAAATTCGCAGAAGGAAAAAAAACACAGGCGGGCCGAAACACAGCAGGCTGGTCCAGCAGGAGGGAAATAAAAAAGGAGGGGCGCGGGGTGCTGCTCACCATGGGCCATGGCCAAGCTGGAGAGGAGGAGGCTGGGCAGGCCGCGAAGGGGCGTGCTGGGCCTCGCTAGAGGAGGCTGCGGTCATCACGACTGCAGTGCGGCAATCTGCTCCTCTCGATGCAGGGGAAAGAAGAGGACGCAGCGCAGGGGAAGAAGAGGATGCAGCGGCGGACTTGAGCGGCAGCGGGCTCTAGGGAAGGCCGGCGAGGACCAGTCACCGGTGGAGCCGGGAGGGACTTGGGCGTGACGCGAGGCATGTGGCGGTCAACGCGAGGAGCTCGGGAGGAGCGATTGGTGCGGGAAGCGACGATGGGCGCTGGTGCAGGCGACGGCGGAGCTTGGCGCGATGGCAGCGACCGGATCGAGGCGGAGGGAGTCAGACCCGGAGCGAAGTAGGCGACACAAACCCACTGGAGAGACGATGTCCATGGCGGGCTTCCTGCATTGAGAAACAGAGAGCGATGCGTGAGGGAGGGAGAGAGAAACGATAAAGAAGATGGAGAAAGAGAGAAAAGAGGGAGGCAGAGGATCTGCGGCATGGTCTAGTCTGGCTCCGGCGGCTGGCCATGGTGGCGTTTGGCGACGGGAGTCTCGGGCTTGGTGCCGCGAGCGGAGGAAAGGAGCGGGCACTGGGGTACGCTACTGCTGGACAGTTCGGGGGAGCACGGGCGGCGCGACGATGAAGATGGAGGGCGACGGCGATGTTGCTGTCGCCGGTGACGGCGAGCTTCGGCCCGACGAGGCGGACGGGGTCGCGGCAACGGGAGGCTGCAGGAGACTGCGAGGACGGTGGGTGTCGGGCGGAGGAGGAAGAGGCGAGGCCTTGGCACGATCGCAAGGAAGCTTCAGATCGGGATCTCCTCTCCCGATCGAATTTGGAGGAGGAGGTACCGCGAGGTGGATCGAGTGCTCGGGGTCGGCGAGAAGGAGCTCGGGCTCCTGTTGGTGGGTGGAGGAAAAATGAGGAGAAGGGGATCCCGAGGTAGATGCATTAGGTGGCGGCGGCTCGACGGGACAAAGTCCCAAGATTTTAGGGTTTGTCCAAAATGACTAGGGGTGGACTATATATACATCACAGATTAGGTTAGGGGCTTCCTCGGTCCCTTTGATCGGAATCGGACGGTCGCGAAATAAAAAGCTTAGGGAGTCCAAATAATAAAACGGAGATGTTTGATAGACGTTTGGGGATGATCCGGACCCAACGGTGACGACTGCCCGGGTCGGGTCCGGGGAAGTTTCGGACGCGCATGTGAGGGCTCGGTGCACTGTGCAAAGAGGGGTTTTCGGACCGTGTGATCGCATCGGATGGCTCCAGGCGCAAAGAGGGGTAGGTAGATGGACTAGGTGGGCTGTGGCGAGGCTGAGAGGTGATAAGAGAGAGACGGCCTGGCAGCAGTTTTCGGAGACCGAAAACGTCTGACGTTAGACCGGCAGCGATGCCGCTATAGTTATACGTTGGGGCTCAAACGGACTCTGAACGCGATGAAATTTGACAGGCGGTGTACCTACACTAAAATAAGACCGCACGCCAACTTTCAACCCATTCCGAGAACATTTCGGACATGCCATGGGCACATGCAAGTGTGTCTGGGCTCAGAACGGACAACGGAGAGAACGAGGAGACCGGGACGGATGCAAGTTTTGAAAACATGGTGATGCAATGCACATCATGACATGAAAAGATGCAACACGCAAGAGAATGACATGGCAAAGATAACGAATAACTGGAAGACACCTGGCGCAACGGTCTCGGGGCGTCACATCATAAGACACGTTAAACTTGGGAGTGTGATATAGGTTACATCTCGCATTCCTTTCTAGCTTGTACTACTTTTAAGTTGTTGAAATGGCACTTATGACGAGGCAATTTTAACTCGGTAGAGTAATATTCATTGCATCTTTCATATGGTTTCTATCTTTCATTGCTTCTAATTTTGTGAAATGCCTTCTTCTTAGCTTACACATCATAATTGCAAATATGCAATGTTGTCCTTTTTTCTTACACATTGAATCATCCTATCATGCGATCGCCTTGCACTAAAGTAGTGCTCATCACCATCCCGCATAAATGAGTTCTGAAAAGAGAATTTTTATTCATTTTTCTTGTGGGTTTGACTGGACAAGGCAATAAAATTAAGAAAGAGGAAGGAAAAAAAATTAAGGCAAGGACTGATGGCGGTCTTATGACGAAACCGGCATCCCTGGTGCTTTATCTAGCTTGGTAGTGTGATATTGTCTTGCATGTTCCATACGGTGTCTAGATTGTATTGCTTGTAATTTTATTAAATTACTTCTTCTTAGTTTTCACATCATAGCTATGAATATGCAATGGCACTAATGACGAGAGACCTTTAACTTGGTAGTGTGATGTTGTTTGCATCTTGCATATGATTTATTTCTTGTACTACTTCACATTTGCTTGAATGCCAGTTATGACGAGAAACTGTTTACTTGGTAGAGCGATATTTTTAGCATCTTTCATATGTTGTCTACCTTCCATTGCATTGCTTATAATTTATTGAAATGCCTTCTGCTTAGTTTACACATCATACTTATGATTATCTCATGTCGTTTTGTTTTTCGTACATAATACATCCTCCTATCATGCGGTTGTCTAACATCAAAGTTCAGTTCATCTGGACCACACATCAATTTGTTCTGAAGAACTAAATTTTTAATCCTTTTTCTTGTCGGCTTGACTTGACATGGCACAGAGAAAGAGGAAGGAACACAGAATGGCAGGGGATGGTGTTAGTACTAAGGACGCACGGAAACGGAAGCAAAAGAATTATGCTAATTTTGCTAGTAATGATGGTGCAATAGAAGGTCAAAGTCCACCAAAAAGTTGTACAAACACGGTATCCCGTGCTACACCAGCTGCAAAACAACCCAAATAGAAACTAATAGCTGCCACCAAACAAGCAGTGACAACCGTAGTTGTTGCAACGCCTTCCATAGTACCACCCGCTGCACGAGTTACTCGTTTTTCAACTCAGCTAGCAGCACGTTCCCAAGCTCCCTTGCCACCTGACACTACTTCTGAAGCACTCTTGACACAAGACGAGTTGGCAAGATCAGATGAACCTTGTGAGCTTCAACAACAAGAAGGTAGTTGCTGGAGTCAAGTGACAGTTGCATGCTTCTTTATATGTAGTCTCATGGTTTGATGTACACTAACACTTCCTACGTTCGTTGTTGGACTAGCACCTAGGCGCAAGAGGAAACAGACATCAGGGACAATGCTCGATAGGTTAACTAAATCCAGAGGAGGAAGAATGGAGATCCATTTTGAGGCAGGTTTAAAAAGGCCATGTGATGCTACAGAGTCGGCCAAGTTAGTATCAGATGCAGCGGTTTTTGTTAGGTGTCATGCACGTATCCTCCCAACATGGATTTAGTATAGGAATGAAAAAGACGAAACCCAGTTTAACACCTTCCTGGACCATTTATCTTGCTTTGTCCCATACTTTCTAGGTTGCTGGTAATGAGACTCCCATAATTTTCAACAGATGAGGTTCAAGTTGGATAGCCAGGATGATGCAACCAGACAAGCTTACACCCATGTTTTCAAGTCTACTCTGCGACAATATCGGTATAACTTGAGGAAAACTCACTTTGCAGGCAAGGCTAACAGTGAACTTTCCCGAACATCTCCAGCAGAAAATATATCGGATGAAGACTCGAGAGGCCTCGTTAACCACTGGTCTGATCCAAAGTATCAAGTACGTTATATATATGTGATCATATCACATGTTGAACTCCTACTTATGCATGTGCCTCACAAATCTATCTTCTTGTAGGTGAACTGTTCAAAGAACAAGGCCAGCCGTACGAAAGTGAAATTCCAATAGACGACAGGATCTCGTAGCTATATTGCACACTGCGAGGCTCTTGTAATTAGCTGATGTTTCACTCTTTTCACTGTGCCATATTATCAGATCGATATTGACTTGTTCCAAATGCAGACGAAAGCCTGCAAGGACCAAAAAGTACCTGAACCAAATGATGTTGAAATCTTCAAGGACTGTCACACCAGCAAGATGAAGGGCATCACTACACCAGCCAAAGCCGCTGTTGTAAGTCCTTAATACTCATGCCTTTTAACTACTACTTACTCTGACTTGTGCATTGAACTGCACGGTTTGCAGCCAATGTCTATTAATCTTTTCAGTTTTATACATAGTTTTCTTAGCATATCATTGCACCTTACAAGGTTTAAAAGAGAGGAGTGATGTTCCTTTGGTCTTGATCTGTAATCTAGTTCCATGCTGGACTTGTCTACACAATGTTACAATTGCATGTTTGTCTGTTCTCGGTTGTTTTGTGATATGAATGATGTCATACTATGCTTACCGTATTATAAACTTTGTCTCTTTATCCTTAGCTGTCAATACAATGTGAAGAAATAGACAATACATTAGCCATGGTACATGGTCATATGTTTGGAATCTGGTTTTATTATGTACTTTCAAGTAAAATACAACTAATATTTTACAGGGATTCACTAGAACAAGTTCTATATATATACACCAAAGCTATTTTGTTTGGTTTTGCTGCCTCCTTAATATCTTCTATTCTGGTACTACTCATGTAAAAACTCAATTTTTCAGCAAGCTATGGAACAAATGGTGGAACCGCCACCTTTTGAAGGTGGCGTGGCAATTATAACCGCAATGTCACCTCTTGCTGCAGTGGGTCAGTACCTATCCACTAACAGTGCCAAAATCATGTTCCTATGTAATACTAGGTTCATTGTTAAGGCAATCTCGTCCAAACTGCGTCATGATCAAGATATGCAAGCTCAAAACAATGTTATATTTGCGCTCCAGACACAAGTCCATTCCCTAATAGAGATCCTTTGTGAAACAAGGACATCCATTGTTCGATGTCGTCAAGATATGCATGGTTTTGAAACCAGACTATCAGACATTTTCTATGTTGTTCAGGAGCCTAGGAGAAATGAAGGCAAAGGTTATGGTGCTCCATCGACCAGTACAACATGAAAACGTAACAGCCAGGTTAAATGAGCTGAGCTTCTGAACTTCTGGTGGTGTATTCATGATGTAGGGTGGAACACTATACGGCTGATCTTTCACGAAAGGAGCGGATTCCTGGATGAACACAAAGAACACAAGGGGAAAACATGGAGGAAAACACAAGAGAATCACTCAAACCAACGAGATTAGGTCACGCATATGCTAGATCCTCGAAACACAAAAGGAGATACAAGATCCACGATCAACAAGGGATGACACAAAGGTAACCAGTTCTTCTCCGTGAGGAGGTCTTAAGGTCTTCCCTTTAGGGGTCTTGAATCCAAGTGGATCTTCTTTGAAGAGGTGATGGTCCCTCATGATGGAGTAGATCCGCATGGATGAGCGAGGCTCTATCTCACATATGATCTATCACAACGCTAACCCTAAAACATCGGTAGGAGAAGAGTATATATAGTCTCGGGGGCGAAAGGGTACACGGGCCTCGGCCCAAGTCAATGCACGTATGCAGGGCCGGAAGTTCCGGGCGCCGGAGGTTCCGGGCCAGGTTCTGGGGAGGGTCCGGCCTAACTAGAGAGTTGGCACGGGGGGAGCTGGGCTAGCCTCCGGGGCCCGGAAGGTTTGGGCAAGGCAGAGGTTCCGGGGGCTGGAAGGTCCGAGCATGGTTCCGAGCAGGTTCCGAGCTAACAAGAAAGTGGGCGTGCCCGGGCTGGTCGGTGTCGTCGCAGGCCGGAAGTTCCATGTCGGCCGGAGGTTCTGGGGCCGGATGTTCCGGGCTTTGGCCGGAGGTTCCTGGCTGGATAGAGAGTTGACGTATGTCTCTTTTTCTTCAGCTCTCAGCTCTGTGGCTTGTGCGTTGTACCGGATCACACATAGCATCTCGGACATAGGCAGTAGCCATGTCTCACTCGAAGGAGGGGAAAACTCAAGTAGGAGTGATTTCACCTCGGATTGAATAGCACGAGCCCTTTCTCTTGTCATGGGGCCACTTGGAGCTTGGATAATCGGGGTAGTGTCCATGGGGATGGCCATAGGATGCTCCGTATCATCTGCCCCCCCCCTTGGGAAAGATCCGACCTCGGATCGAAATGCTCATCACCATGGTACGGGGAGAGATCTTTGACATTGAAGATGTTGCTCACGGAGTACTTGTCGCATGGGATGTTGATCTTGTGGGGGTTGTTGTTGTACCACTCAAGCACCTTGAAGGGTCCATCGGCTCGTGGTAGAAGTTTGGACTTGCATTCGTTGGGGAAGCGTTCCTTGCGAAGGTGTAGCCACACAAGATCTCCAATGTCGAATATCATGGGTTGCTTGTTGACGTTGGGCTTGGTCGTGAGTCGTTGTACTTGGCGCTCGATGGTGTGCCTCGTATCTTCATGCATCTTCTTGAGGTAGTTCACCTGGGCACTCGCGTCCATATTGATGCGCTCTTGGAGTGGTAGAGGAAGAATGTCCAATGGAGACAACGGGTTGAAACTGTAGACAACCTCGAAGGGGGACTTGCCGGTAGTCGAATGTCTTGCGCGGTTGTAGGCGTACTCGGCGATGGGTAGGCACTCCTCCCACTCCTTGATGTTCTTCTTGACCAACACACGAAGTAGAGTGGAGAGTGTGCGGTTGGTCACCTCCGTTTGGCCGTCAGTTTGTGGATGGTATGTCGTGGAGAATAGTAGCTTGATTCCGAGCTTAGCGCATAAGGTCTTCCAAAAGTACCTCAAGAAATTGACATCGCGGTCTTGGACAATCATCTTTCGTACTCCATGCAGGCGCAAGATTTCCCTACAAAAAATATGTGCGACATGTGAAGCATCATCTATGTTGTTGTGAGGAATGAAATGATCCATCTTAGAGAATCTGTCCACAACAACAAATACGGAATCCTTTCCATTTCTAGTTCAAGGCAAACCAAGCACAAAATCCATGCTAATATCTTCCCATGGTTGATACAGGATTGGACGAGGCATAAAGAGACCATGGGATTGAGCTTTAGACTTAGCTTTGTGACATGTAGAGCATCGGTTGGTGAAGTAGTTGACGTCATGGAACAACTTGGGCCAAAAATAGTTCTTGGAGAGCATAGCAAATGTCTTGTTGCGTCCAAAGTGTCCCATTAGTCCTCCTCCATGAGATTCTTGCAAAAGTAACAAACGAAGAGAGGACTCGGGGACGCAAAGTTTGTTAGCTCTCATAAGACAATCATCTTTGATGTAATAGCGTTCCCAAGATGTATGTGTCAAAAATTTGGCATAAGGAATAGAAAAAGTAGGATCATGTGCATGCAAGTCTTTTATGTCCTCAAAGCCAATGACATTTAGTTCAAGTGGAGTAACAAGCATGCATATGCGGGAAAGGGCATCCACCACAACATTGTCCTTACCCTTGATGTACTTGATGACATAAGGAAATGACTCAATGAATTCACTCCATTTAGCATGACGCTTGTTTAACTTAGTTTGACCCTTAAGGTACCTAAGTGTTTCATGATCGGTGTGAAGAATGAACTCATGAGGATGGAGATAATGCTCCCAAACATGCAAGACTCTTACTAAAGCATAAAGCTATTTGTCATAGATGGGATAGTTGAGTTGCGTTCTGGAAAGTTTTTCACTAAAGTAGGCTATGGGGCGCCTCTCTTGCATTAACATACCTCATATGCCATAACTACTAGCATCACAATGTATCTCAAAAGGTTTATCAAAGTTGGGGAAAGCAAGCAAAGGAGCATGTGTAAGTAAATTCTTAAGCTCATTGAATGTGGCATCTTGAGATGGTCCCAAACATAGGGTGCATTCTTCTTGCTCAAAGCATGTAAAGGTAAATAAATGGTGCTGAAATCCTTCCCAAATCTACGGTAGAAACCGGCTAAACCAAGAAAACTACGCACTTATTGCAAGTTTGTTGGTTGGGGCCAAGTTTTAATAGCATTGATCTTAGATTTATCTACATGAACACCCTTAGAAGACAAAACGAAACCCAAGAAAACAAGCTTATCAACACCGAAAAGGCATTTGTCCATATTAGCATAAAGTCGCTCTTTCCTAAGGGTTTGTAACACGGTTCTAAGGTGGGTGACATGATCTTTAAGAGATTTGCTCAAAACATGGATATCGTCAAAATAGACCACAACAGATACACCAATATAGGGTCGAAGAACAAAATGCACGAGTCGCATGAACGTACCGGGTGCTTCGAATAAACCCATTGGCATAACAAGCCATTCATATAAGCCAAATTTGGTCTTACATGCGGTTTTCGATTCATCACCTTCATGGATTTGTATTTGATAGTAGCCACCTTTAAGATCAATCTTAGAGAAAATTGCGGCTCCGCTAAGCTCATCTACCATATCGTCTAGGCGTGGAATGGGGTAACGATAACGCATGGTAATAGCACTGATAGGACGGCAATCGGAACACATGCGATATGTACCATCTTTCTTGGGAACAAGGATTACCAGGATGGCACAAGGACTCAAGCTTTCACGTACTTGTCCGTCGTCGATGAGGTTTTGTACTTGCGGTTGGATCTCCTTGGTTTCCTCCAGATTGACGCAATATGGAGCCTTGTTAGGAAGGGGTTCTCCGGGGGTGAGGTCAACTCGGTGCTCGATGCCTCATAGTGGAGGTAGACCCGGAGGTAGTTCGTCGGGGTAAACATCTTGGAATTCTTGCAAAATAGAAGACAATACTAAAGGTAGATTGTGGGAGGTGCTAGCTTTTGGCGTGTCATCCTTGCACAAAAGGACATAGTGCATGACACTTGATGGGTTCTCACACACTTCTCTCATCTCACGTTTGGTAGCAAATAATATTAAGTTCTTGTCGCTCATCGTGTAGGCACTCTATTTGGGCTTGTGGCACTCACTCTCTTTTGGGTGGTTCGCTCTCTCACTATTCTCTCCACGATGGGTGGCTTACTATCGGCGATCACTTGGCTTGGAGACATAGGTTGTAGCACATATTCCTTGCCTTTCATTTTGAAGCTATAGTTATTTGTATGCCCGTTGTGGATGACACCTCGGTCAAATTTCCATGGTTTCCCAAGAAGAAGGTGGCAAACGAACATTGGAACGACATCACACTCCAAAGTGTCTTCATAAGCTCTGATTTTAAAGGAGACTTGCACTCTATGCTCAACTTGGATAGTGCTGGAGTCGCTTAGCCATTGAACTTTGTAGGGATGTGGGTGCTTCATTTTGACCAATTGGAGCTTGGAGCATAGTTCCTCACTAGCTAAGGTATGGCAACTCCCTCCATCGATGATGACCTTGACAGAGCTTCCGTTGATGCCAGCCTTGGTGTGAAATATATGGCATCTTTGGTCTTCTTGTTGTTGATGTTGAAGATTCAAGACCTTGGAGACAATGAGAGCGGGCCACGAATCTTCGTTACAAAATACTTGATCATCATCATCCTCATTCACTTGCCGGTGCATGGCCACATTCTCAAGGGCTTCAATTTCTCCCTCGCTCATGGAGTCATATGTACCATCGTCATTGAGGATCATGGTGCGCTTGTTTTTACACTCGGAAGACTTGTGGCCTCGTCTGCCGCATGTGAAGCATTTGAAGGAACTTGTATTGACAGTCTCATCGGTCGGTGGTAGAGGATGATCAAGCTCTTGGCTTGAAGTTGCTTCTAGTAGGAGTATGACTTTAGGTTGTCGAAGTTTTCTTGAAACTTGACTTGTCGTCGTTGCTTGTAGATGGCTTGGTTGAAGTAGAAGGTGTTGGAGTTGTTGAAGCTTGAGAGTTGGAGAAACCACGGGACTTGGATGAGAACTTGGCATATTTAAAGTCATCTTGGACTTGACGTTCCGCCTTGGTAGTTTGATGCACTAGCTCGATGAGGTTCGAGTATGGTTGGAAGTCATCGATCTTATTGATAGGATGATTGAGTCCATTCAAGAAACGTGCCATAGTTTGCTCATCATCTTCCGTGACATTATCTTCTATCATGGCAATCTCCATTTCATTGTAGTACTCTTCAACGCTCTTGGTTCCTTGCCTGAGGAGTTGGATTTTCTTGAAGAGGCCGTGGTTGTAGTATGTTGGCACGAAACGTGCTCTCATGACATCCTTCAGTTGCGCCCAAGTAGTGATGGGTGGTTCACCTATTTCCTCACGACACTCAATGATTTGTTCCCACCAAATGAGGACATAGTCTTGGAACTCAAGGGATGCCATCGTGATCTTCTTCTCTTCCTCATAGTAGTGCAAGCGGAAGATTTTGTCAACCTTCAATGCCCATGAAAGGTACTCTTCGGGATCATTGCTTCCAGAAAACTTGGGCATGGTGAACTTGAGCTTGCCGTAGCATTTCTCTTCATTGTGTTGGGGTCGTGGGTGGTGACGTCCTTGACGAGGAGAATTGTCTCCCTCAACTTGTTCTTGTCTTGGATTATTTATTGTCTTCTTGCTCTTGGTGGACTTGAGGTGCTTGTCGAGCTTGTGGAGGAGCTTGAGGAACTTGACAATGCACTCGTGATTGAAAAATCGTCTCTTGAACCTCTTCGCGAAGCGCTTCTTGTTGCTCACGAGCTTGCCGGTCGCGCATAGCTACAGCTCGACTTGAATCTCGGAGGGCACGTTGCGCATCAAGTGCTTGAGCTTCACATAGTTGTTGTTCTTGACGTTTTGCCTTGGAATCTTGTTCATCTTGATGTTTCTCGCTCGCTCTTCCTCTTCTTGATGGCATTCGCGTTGCCGTTCTCGTGCTTGTGCGAAAGTATCTTGGTTTTGACGGTGTCATTGCTCTTGAGAGGCATTGTCGTGTAGAGGATTGCTATTTTCTTGACGATCTTTGCGCGCGGCACGTCGAAGGGTATTCGATGTCGGTGTACTTGAGCCGGAGATGGTGTCGTCGGACTGTCGACTTGAGCGGCTCCGTCTTGAGTAGGACTAAGTGGAAGAAGAGCGGTTGAGCAACAAAGCACGAATCTCGTCTATTCTTGCGTCATTCTCTTGTTTGTGTTCATTGAGCTTGTTGTCGAAGTAGTCTCTTGTACGTTGCTCGGAGAGTCGCAAGTTGGTGGCGAGGTTGTCGATGCGTTCATTCATTGCTTGTTGCTCTTGATGCAAAGCATGTTGTGCACCAAAGAGGTGGCTCTTTGTGACGTAGGAGGACATGTCATCGTCTTGCTCGATGAAGAGTGGGTTGGTAGAAGTACTTGGCCTATCCATCATTCCAAACAAATATGTGAGTGGGATAAAGAGAAGAACTTATACCAAATGTACCTTGACGGATGTTGAAGATGGATCAATGATCACTCCAATGTGGAACAAGGAAATAGCATAATTGGTACAAATTCTTGTCGGTTCTCGCACCTACACAAAAAGCTTATAGTGGAGCTCGGTTAGGATGGTGGTACAAAATTGATGCAATCATCAGTGAGACTCAATAAAGTTGGAAAAGATTCGCAAATTTATAATGCAACAAGTAGACCAATAGCAAGATGTGGTACACAGCAACACACACACGGATAGATAAATGGGGTCGTGCAACCAAGCAATGAGCCAAAATGTTGAATCCACAAAAATGCTCTTGTTGCACAATGCTAGAGAGATGCTAGCACGATTGCACAATAGGTGGATATGAAGACTTGTGCACAACCTACTAGGCAAAAATGCAACGACTTCTATCCCAAATATGCTATATGTATAGTATTTCTATGATATAATCCGAGATGATCTAGTATGACAATCTTGATGTTGTATGATGCTATGGTTCTTGCTTAAAAGCTCTTTGCTTATCTTTTCTCTTTGCTTAGAAGCTTGTTTGGCTCTTTCTCTTTTGGGCT
The DNA here is from genome assembly GCF_003073215.2 of Triticum urartu. Taxonomy (NCBI): domain Eukaryota; kingdom Viridiplantae; phylum Streptophyta; class Magnoliopsida; order Poales; family Poaceae; genus Triticum; species Triticum urartu. The sequence continues at coordinate 282,271,435 of NC_053026.1, forward strand.
CTTTTCTCATGCAAAACTTCACGAACCAAGATAGCAATTGTGTATGCAATGAAAACTTTGTGACACAAAACATGATACCAAGATATGGACCAATGATATGATATGTATGCAATGGGAAGTATGATCACTAATGTGCACAAGTGACGTTGCCGGCAATACTCAAAGGCCAGTATCGATGGGTAAGTGACGCAAAAGGAAGGCTATGGGGGTTATAAAAGCAATGGCAAGAAATACACAATGTTTTGTCACGGTTACCGTTCTTGCTTACGGTTGAGAGGGTCAAAATGATGTGATTGTTGTTGATGTCATAGTGCACGGTCTTCAGTATGTTGGCGAAGATGCCGCTACACTGTAGTCGTAGTAGTCGAAGTAGCAGAAGTCATCGAAGATGCGCAGACTTTCTGTCTAGGCCGGAAGATCCGGGCAAGACGGAAGGTCTGGGGTCCGGAGGTTCCGGGCATGGCCGGAAGGTCCGGGCGGGGCTGGAAGTTCTGGGGGTCGCGACTCTGCCAAGAATAGAGAATTGGGGATCGGGGATTTAGGCGGAAAAACTTCGGGAAAACCCAAATCCGAGGGGGAAAAGAAAAACTTTAAGGCCTTGTTTGGATGCGGGGCTAGCTATTTCCAGATAAAATACAACCTGGGTAGGATATTCTTGGAAAAATTAAAACCCCATGGAGACTCACCTGGTCATTTGGGAGAGAAGGGGATGCTAGCGTGAAAAGGGGATGCTAGCGTCTTCTTTCCTAGCAGAGCAGAGCAGGCCGTGAGGCTGAAGGCAGCGCAGAACTTCGCGAGCGGCACGTATAGGAAGAATTTTTCCGATGTGACGAGGCGAGGGTTTCCTAGCCCGGGAATCAAGGTGGGTTGGGGATGGAAAGGCCTCTCCCTCGCAACACCAAATGGGCCTGCGTAAAGATGTAGGTGAAATTAACTCAGGCTCTTCCCTCCCAGGGAAACGATGGGGATCTCGGGGGGATCCCTTGCTACAAAACTATGCCTAAGGGGGAGGAAGGGTGGGGAAGCTAGATCTACGAGCCACACACAAAATCCACAGATCAAATCCAACAAAACTTCATCACACCAACAAATCACAAAAAAATTAGGAGGGCTATTTTTGTGGGGATTTTCAAAATTGGGACGAATCACAACAAAATTAAGCTAGAAAACAAAGAGGAAGGCTACAAAATCATGATCAATGTGGCTCATGATACCAAGATGATGTAGGGTGGAACCCTATATGGCCGATCTTTCACAAAAGGAGCGGATTCCTCGATGAACACAAAGAACACGAGGGGAAAACATAGAGGGAAACACAAGAGAATCACTCAAACCAATAAGATTAGGTCACACATATGCTAGATCCTCGAAACGTAAAAGGAGATACAAGATCCATGATCAATAAGGGACGATACAAAGGTAACTGGTTCTTCTACGTGAGGAGGTCCTGAGGTCTTCCCGTTAGGGGTCTTGAATCCAAGTGGATTTTCTCCGAAGAGGTGATGGTCCCTCATGATGGAGTAGATCCGGATGGATGAGCGAGGCTCTATCTCACATATGAGCTATCATAATGCTAATCCTAAAACGTAGGTAGGAGAAGAGTATATATAGTCTCGGGGGCGAAAGGGTACACGGGCCTTGGCCCAGGTCATTGCACGCAGGCAGGGCCGGAAGTCGCTGGCGAGGCCGGAAGCTCCGAGTGCCGGATGTTCCGGGCCAGGTTCCGGGGAGGGTCCGGCCTAACCTGAGAGTTGGCACGGGGGGAGCTGGGCTGGCGTCTGGGGGCCGGAAGTTCCGGGAGAGACGGAGGTTCCGAGGGCTGAAAGGTCCGGGCAGGTTCCTGGCTAACCAGAAAGTGGGCGCGCCCGGGCTAGTCGGTGTCGTCGGATTCCGGAAGTTCCGTGTCGGTCGGAGGTTCCGGGGGCCGGAAGTTCTGGTCTCTGGCCAGAGGTTCCGGGCTGGACAGAGAGTTGACGCCTGTCTCTTCTTCTTCAGCTCTCGGCTTCGTGGCTTGTGCGTTGTATCTGATCACACATAGCGTCTCAGACATAGGCAGTAGCCATGTCTCACTCGAAGGAGGGGAAAACTCAAGTAGGAGTGTTTTCACCTCAGATTGAATAGCACGAGTTCTTGCTCTTGTCATGGGGCCACTTGGAGCTTGGATAGTCGAGGTAGTGTCTATGGGGATGGCCATAGGATGCTCTGCATCAATTTATCTGCTGGACCGTTAACTTTTATGCCAACCTTCCTTTTGTTTTACGGTTGTAATTTGTTTTGTTGCGATACAAAATTTGTTCTTAACGTGCAGCCACCGGCTCAAGGAAATAGCAAGCCATTTTGTATAGTGTAGGGTGTTCCCTATATTTGCACTGGTGGCGAACTTTGATGCCCAGTGGATGTATTCTATGCAATCACCTTAATAGCCTAGCCTTAGTTTCTGGCCTATTTATTTTCTAGTCATCTTTTTCCTTGGTTTGCTAGTGGCCGCAACAACCATGGGCCATATACGGACCGTGGTAACCTTGAGCCTACTACAGGCCGTAGGATCCATGGGCCTCCTATGGGCCGTCGGATAAATGGGCCTCCAATGGGCCGTAGAATCAATGGGCCCACATGGGACATAAACGGGCATAATTGGTATCGGGCCAGCACGGTAAAAGGGGTGTTAACAGGCCATAAGATAGCAAAGGCTTAATTCTGTCACAGGCATAACGGGTCATTAATGGGCCAGAATGTAGGACAAGCTGGAAACGATGCAGCGGGTTAACAGGCCACAAATGGGCCGATTCTAGCCATGGGTCGAATTTAGCCCATTAGGGAACATGCCAGTAACGAGACGAAAGTAATCGAGACCCGGAAAGGTGCCCAAGAATGTACGGGCCATTAGTAGGCCAAAAGTTAACACAGGATGGAAACGGCCCATGGGAATAATGGGCCGTTAATGGTTACAAAGAAATTTACTGTTCGTTATGGGCCAGAATCACTGTGGGCCACTAAAGGTCCCAAAGATAAAAAGGGCCTCATATGGGCCAAAAGACGTCATGGGCCATACATGGGCCAAAAGTGAAATGGGCTGGTGTTATATTCGATGGCCCACATGATGATGTAGGGCTGATTTTGGGAAGGCCCTAACAGGCCATGAGTTATCGGGCGGTAAAACGGGCTATATGTGAACAAACCATTAAAAGGCTTTTCATGGGCCGGCCCGCTATCTTTTGACCAAGTCAAACAGGCCGGCTTTTGTAAGCTAAATTGGCTAGTGTTTGTCCGTCGCACATGTCGACATATCAAAGGCGCGTATCTTGCCCAATGACGAGCTAACACGTGTTTCATACGGCCAATGAGAATTTTACATGTGGAAAATTGCCATTGGTCGTTGCTAACGGGGTGTCGGATTCAAAACCGGACCCGATAAATAAACGGCGGCCCGTTATGGTGGATGCCACGTGTCGGTTACCCTTGACGAAAGCACTTCCATGACACGTCATTTATCGTCATGGAAGTGAACACTTTCGTGATGATAATTTTGGTATTGTCATGGAACACTTCTACGACAGCACAGATATGACTATCTTGATTCTGTCATAAAATCGTCATGGATGTACATGCATGATAGAAAACGTGACCTACTATGACAAACATGTATCATCACGAAAGTGTATCTTTTTGTAGTGTGAGGCTTCGATTATAGTGGGGGTAAGATGATTATAGTAGAGTTGAAGGATAACTTCCTCTTTCTCAATTCCTCCATGAGCATGGCTTGCTTTCCTTTTTGAGCTTGATTCCCTGCAACTTCCTTGGCCTTGTCCTCCTTGGTGGCATCTTTTGTTTCCTCTCTCCTTAGTTTCATCTTCAGCAGCCAAGCATCTCTTCTATGTTGTTGGAGGAGGGAGAAGACATGATGCCTAGCTTGACATATCTGACAGAAAACAACACGAAACAAGAACAGAGGATATTTATGTTCGGAAAATGGAGTATATATAAATAATTTTTATCTTCGGAAACAAGTATACCATAGGAAAATGGAGTCGGGAAGGTTCCCAAGGGGCCAACTACCCATGAGGGCTCGCCAGGAGGGGTAGGTGTGCCTGGTGCCTAGTGGGCACCTCGGTTGCCTTCTCGGTTGTTTCTTAATTTTTATATTTTTTTTCTAATATTACAAACTGACAGAAAAAAATTGTGGAATTTTTGGAATCTTTTTACTTACCATATCATGTACCTCTTCCTTTTCAGGGTCCTGGAGTGTTCTGGAAGGTCTCTTTTATGTATTCCTCCGGTGTCATGGTTTGAACAATGTTTCTTAATTTTTATATTTTTTTTTCTAATATTACAAACTGACAGAAAAAAAATTGTGGAATTTTTGGAATCTTTTTACTTACCATATCATGTACCTCTTCCTTTTCAGGGTCCTGGAGTGTTCTGGAAGGTCTCTTTTATGTATTCCTCCGGTGTCATGGTTTGAACAATGTTTCTTAATTTTTATATTTTTTTTTCTAATATTACAAACTGACAGAAAAAAAATTGTGGAATTTTTGGAATCTTTTTACTTACCATATCATGTACCTCTTCCTTTTCAGGGTCCTGGAGTGTTCTGGAAGGTCTCTTTTATGTATTCCTCCGGTGTCATGGTTTGAACAATGTTTCTTAATTTTTATATTTTTTTTTCTAATATTACAAACTGACAGAAAAAAAATTGTGGAATTTTTGGAATCTTTTTACTTACCATATCATGTACCTCTTCCTTTTCAGGGTCCTGGAGTGTTCTGGAAGGTCTCTTTTATGTATTCCTCCGGTGTCATGGTTTGAACAATGTTTCTTAATTTTTATATTTTTTTTTCTAATATTACAAACTGACAGAAAAAAAATTGTGGAATTTTTGGAATCTTTTTACTTACCATATCATGTACCTCTTCCTTTTCAGGGTCCTGGAGTGTTCTGGAAGGTCTCTTTTATGTATTCCTCCGGTGTCATGGTTTGAACAATGATAGTTTCAACATTAATAGGTGTACCTAAAATATAGTGCTTAATTCTTTGTCCATTGACCACCTTCGGATTAGTGCCTTTGGCATTATTGATCTTAATAGCTCCAGAGCGATAAACTTCTTCAATGATATATGGTCCTTCCCACTTGGAGAGGAGTTTTCCTGCAAAAAATCTAAAACGAGAATTGTACAATAGAACATATTCACCCACTTTGAATTCTCGCCTTTGGATTATTTTATCATGCCATCTTTTAACTTCTTCTTTGAACAATTTCGCATTTTCATAGGCTTGGGTTCTCCATTCATCTAATGAGCTAATATCAAATAACCTCTTTTCACCAGCAAGTTTGAAATCATAATTGAGTTCTTTAATTTCCCAATATGGAGATTTATCAAGTGAGCTAATATCAAATAACCTCTTTTCACCAACAAGTTTGAAGTCATAATTGAGATTTTTAATTGCCCAATACGCTTTGTGTTCTAACTCAAGAGGCAAATGACAAGCTTTTGCATAAACCATTTTATATGGAGACATGCCCATAAGATTTTTATAAGCTATTCTACAGGCCGAAAGTGCATCATCATGTTTCTTAGACCAATTCTGTCGAGACCTGTTGATAGTCTTTTGTAATATTAACTTTATTTATATATTGCTCAACTCAACATGACCACTAGATTGAGGATGATAAGGGGATGCAATTCTATGGTTGACATCATATTTAACAAGCAATGTTCTAAAAGCACCATGAATAAAATGTGAACCACCATCAGTCATTAAATATCTAGGGACCCCAAACCTCGGGAAAATAATTTCTTTAAGAATTTTAATGGAGCCAAAAACCTAATTCCACCGCTGCAACTTTCTGTATCCACGAGATCCCATCTTGGGGACTGTTCCGGAGCTCCGCCGGAAGAGGGCCGTCATCACGGAGGGCTTCTACATCATCCTAGCCCCTCCGATGAAGTGTGAGTAATTTACCTCAGACCTTCAAGTCCATAGTTAGTAGCTAGATGGCTTCTCTCTCTCTTTGAATCTCAATACAAAGTTCTCCCCTCTCTTGTGGAGATCTATTTGATGTAATCTTCTTTTTGCGGTGTGTTTGTTGAGATCGATGAATTGTGGGTTTATGATCAAGTCTATCTATGAATAATATTTGAATCTTCTCTGAATTATTTTATGCATGATTGGTTATCTTTGCAAGTCTCTTCGAATTATCCGTTTGGTTTGGCCAACTAGATTGGTAGTTCTTGCCATGGGAGAAGTGCTTAGCTTTGGGTTCGATCTTGCGGTGTCCTTTCCCAGTGACAGAAGGGGCAACAAGCCACATATTGCATCGTTGCCATCGAGGATAACAAGATGAGGTTTATTTCATATTGCATGAATTTATCTCTCTACATCATGTCATCTTGCTTAAGGCGTTACTCTGTTTTTAACTTAATACTCTAGATGCATGCTGGATAGCGGTCGATGAGTGGAGTAATAGTAGTAGATGCAGAATCGTTTCGGTCTACTTGTCACGGACGTGATACCTATATACATGATCATGCCTAGATATTCTCATAATTATGCTCAATTCTGTCAATTGCTCAACAGTAATTTGTTCACCCACCATAGAATACTTATGCTCTTGAGAGAAGCCACTAGTGAAACCTATGGCCCCCGGGTCTATTCTCATCATATCAATCTCCATCACATTAATCTTGCTTTTCTTTTTACTTTTCTTTTACTTTTTACTTTGCATATTTATATCAAAAATACCAAAAATATTATATCTATCAGATCTCACTCTCGTAAGTGACCGTGAAGGGATTGACAACCCCTAATCGCGTTGGTTGTGAGTAGCTATCATTTTGTGCAGGTACGAGGGACTTGAGCATGGCCTCCTACTGGATTGATACCTTGGTTCTCAAAAACTGAGGGAAATACTTACGCTACTCTGCTGCATCATCCCTTCCTCTTCGGGGAAAACCAATGCAAGCTCAAGACATAGCAAGAAGGATTTCTGGCGCCGTTGCCGGGGAGTCTACGCAAAAAGTCAATATACCAAGTACCCATCACAATCCCTATCTCTCGCATTACATTATTTGCCATTTGCCTCTCTTTTTCCTCTCCCCCACTTCACCCTTGCCATTTTATTCGCCCTCTCTCTCTATCCTCCCTCTCCATTTGCCACTTTTGCCCGCTTGCTCTTGTTTGCTCATGTGTTAGTTTGCTTGCTTGTCGTTATGTCTGAAATTGGGGAAGTTATTGCCAATATGGGCGATAACAGTATCATGGAAAATTCTGATACTCATGCTAAAGAACCTACCATCTTTCATATAAAAAATTCCGTGTTGGTAGTGGTAATATTATGGGAAAAGGAGTTATTCAAGATTTATTTACTTGTGCCTGTGCTTTACCTTCTATGGGTAGTTCTATCCTTCACAGAACTAGTAGTCTTGCGGACACTATTGCCAAGCTTGTAGTTGAACTTGAAAGACAATTCATGCACATGCATCCTTCCATACAAAGGATTTTTATGGATTTTCTAATATTGAGCATTCTTGTGTTAAGCGTGCCGCTACTATCTTTTTGGCTCATGAGTTTAGATTCATAATAAGAGAAGCCAACGAAATCTTTGTGCATTATAGGGTGGACGCTTGCCATCGTCCCATAGAGGCTATCCTCTTTGATCAAGAAGAAATAATGCATTTTCAATCTCTAGATTATGTTGCTTTCAATGAAAATCTTAGAAGAAGGGTTCCTACCAATGTTTTAGTTCATAGAATTTCTGAACTTAATGATGATTTGGCTATTTGAAATAATGAACTAGGATATTCTCTTGAATATAGGCTCACAAAGTTCTGTCAAAAGAATGCTTATAATGATGAATTGGTGGTGCATTATGAAGGACCAAAGGAGGAACCTATACCTCCCAAGGTTGATCTTGGGGACTTCTGTCCCGTTAAATTTAGTCATTTTGATTACTTTTGCTTGCCTCAAAGAAAACTTTCTGCCGAATGTAGAGAATATGAAATGAGTTTCACCAATCTATCTTATTACTATGGCAATACCTAGATCTATCCTTGCTTGTTATGCCTAGCTAGGGGCGTTAAACGATAGCGCTTGTTGGGAGGCAACCCAATTTTATTTTTATTTCTTGCTATTAGCTCCTGTTTAGTAATACATAAATTATCTAGCCTCTGTTTTGGTTGTGTTTTTTGTGTTTAATTAGTGTTTTTGCCAAGTAGAACCGTTGGGAAGACTTGGGGAAAGTCTTGTTGAGCTTGCTGTAAAAAACAGAAACTTTAGCGCTCACGAGAGCTGCTGTCATTTTTATTTGAAGAGTGCTATTTAGTTAATTCTTTTTGCAGATGATTAATACATAAATTCCTCACGTCTGTCAATTTATTTTAGAATTTTTGGTGTTCCAGATCTTGGGCTAGCTACAGATTACTACAGACTGTTCTGTTTTTGACAGAATCTGTTTTTCGTGTGTTTTTTGCTTATTTTGATGAATCTATGGCTAGTAAAATAGTTTATAATCCCTAGAGAAGTTGGAATAAAGTAGGTTTAACACCAATATAAATAAAGAATGAGTTCATTACAGTACCATGAAGTGGTCTTTTGTTTTCTTTCGCTAACGGAGCTCACGAGTTTTCTATTTTGAGTTTTGTGTTGTGAAGTTTTCAAGTTTTGGGTGAATTCTTGTGATGGATTATGGAACAAGGAGTGGAAAGAGCCTAAGCTTGGGGATGCCCATGGCATCCTTCAATATAATTCAAGGACACCAAAAAGTCAAAGCTTGGGGATGCCCCGGGAAGGCATCCCCTCTTTCGTCCACTTCCATCGGTAATTTACTTGGAGCTATATTTTTATTCACCAACATGATATGTGTTTTGCTTGGAGCGTCTTGTATTATTTGTGTATTTGTTTGTTAGTATGCCACAATCATCCTTGCTGTACACACCTTTTGAGAGAGCCATACATGAATTAAAATTTGAATACTCTATGTGCTTCACTTATATCTTTTGAGCTAAGTAGTTTTGCTGTATGTGCTTCACTTATATCTTTTGAGCGTTATAATTTTACTCAATGTGCTTCACTTAGATATTTTAGAGCACGGTGGTCGATTTGTTTTAAAGAAACTATTGATCTCTCATGCTTCACTTAAATTATTTTGAGAGTCTCTTAATAGCATGGTAATTTGCTTAATCATAATATGCTTAGTATTCAAGATTTGTGAAACTTTCTTTTGAGTGTGTTGAATACTAAGAAAAGATTGAAGCATGATAATTGTTTTGAGATATGGAGGTGATAATATTAAAGTCATGCTAGTTGAGTAGTTGTGAATTTAAAGAGTACTTGTGTTGAAGTTTGTGATTCCCGTAGCATGCACGTATGGTGAACCGTTATGTGATGAAGTCGGAGCATGATTTATTTATTGATTGTCTTCCTTATGAGTGGCAGTCGGGGACGAGCGATGGTCTTTTCCTACCAATCTATCCCCCTAGGAGCATGCGTGTAGTACTTTGCTTTGATAACTTCTAGATTTTTGCAATAAGTATATGAGTTCTTTATGAATAATGTTGAGTCCATGGATCATACGCACTCTCACCCTTTCACCCTTGCTAGCCTCTCTAATACCGTGCAACTTTCACCGGTATCATACACCTACCATATACCTTCCTCAAAACAGCCACCATACCTACCTATTATGGCATTTCCATAGCCATTCCGAGATATATTGCCATGCAACTTTCCACCATCTAGTTCATCATGACACATTCATCATTGTCATATTGCTTAGCATGATCATGTAGTTGACATAGTATTTCTGGCAAAGCCACCGTTCATAATTTTCATACTAGTCACCCTTGATTCATTGCATATCCCGGTACACCGCCGGAGGCATCCATATAGAGTCATACTTTGTTTTAGTATCGAGTTGTAATCATTGAGTTGTAAATAAATAGAAGTGTGATGATCATCATTCAATAGAGCATTGTCCCAAAAAGGCCAAAAAAACGAAGGCCCGAAAAAAATAAAAATATATATATAAAAAGGGCAATGCTACTATCCTTTTTCCACACTTGTGCTTCAAAGTAGCACCATGATATAGCGAGTCTCATATATTGTGCTTCAAAGTAGCACCATGTTCTTCATATAGAGAGTATCATATGTTGTCACTTTCATATACTAGTGGGAATTTTACATTATAGAAATTGGCTTGTATATTCCAATGATGGGCTTCCTCAAATTGCCCTAGGTCTTCGTGAGCAAGCAAGTTGGATGCACACCCACTAGTTTCTTTTGTTGAGCTTTCATACATTTATAGCTCTAGTGCATTCGTTGCATGGCAATCCCTACTCACTCACATTGATATCTATTTATGGGCATCTCCATAGCCCGTTGATACGCCTAGTTGATGTGAGACTATCTTCTCCTTTTTGTCTTCTCCACAACCACCATTCTATTCCACCTATAGTGCTATATCCATGGCTCACGCTCATGTATTGCGTGAAGATTGAAAAAGTTTTGAAAAAGTTAGAGTATGAAACAATTGCTTGGCTTGTCATCGGGGTTGTGCATGATTTAAATACTTTGTGTTGGGAAGATGGAGCATAGCCAGACTATTTGATTTTGTAGGGATAACTTTCTTTGGCCATGTTATTTTGAGAAGACATAATTGCTTTGTTAGTATGCTTGAAGTATTATTATTTTTATGTCAACATAAACTTTTGTCTTGAACCTCTCCAATCTGAATATTCATACCACAATTAATAAGATTTGCATTGAAATTATTCCAAGTAGCACTCCGCATCAAAAATTCTCTTTCTATCATTTACCTACTCGAGGACGAGCATGAATTAAGCTTGGGGATGCCTGATACGTCTCCAAGGTATCTATAATTTTTGATTGCTCCATGCTATATTATCTATTGTTTTGGACTATATTGGGCATTATTTTCTACTTTTATATTATTTTTGGGACTAACCTATTAACCGGAGGCCCAGCCCAGAATTGCTGTTTTTTGCCTATTTCAGTGTTTCGGAGAAACATAATATCAAACGGAGTCCAAACGGAATAAAATCTTCGGGAACATGATTTTCTCACCGAACGTGATCCAGGAGACATGGACCCTACTGCAAGGGATCAAAGAGGAGGTCACAAGGGTGGGGGCACCCCCCTAGGGCGCGCCCCCTGCCTCGTGGGCCCCTCGGTGCTCCACCGACATACTCCTTCCTCCTATATATACCTACGTACCCCCAAACGATCAGAACAGGAGCCAAAAACCTAATTCCACTGCCGCAACTTTCTGTATCCACGAGATCCCATCTTGGGGACTGTTCCGGAGCTCCGCCGGAAGAGGGCTGTCATCACGGAGGACTTCTACATCATCCTAGCCCCTCCGATGAAGTGTGAGTAGTTTACCTCAGACCTTTGGGTCCATAGTTAGTAGCTAGATGGCTTCTTCTCTCTCTTTAAATCTCAATACAAAGTTCTCCCCCTCTATTGTGGAGATCTATTCGATGTAATCTTCTTTTTGCGGTGTGTTTGTTGAGATCGATGAATTGTGGGTTTATGATCAAGTCTATCTATGAATAATATTTGAATCTTCTCTGAATTCTTTTATGCATGATTGGTTATCTTTGCAAGTCTCTTCGAATTATCCGTTTGGTTTGGCCAACTAGATTGGTAGTTCTTGCCATGGGAGAAGTGCTTAGCTTTGGGTTCTATCTTGCGGTGTCCTTTCCCAGTGACAAAAGGGGCAGCAAGGCACGTATTGCATCGTTGCCATCGAGGATAACAAGATGGGGTTTATTTCATATTGCATGAATTTATCTCTCTACATCATGTCACCTTGCTTAAGGCGTTACTCTGTTTTTAACTTAATACTCTAGATGCATGCTGGATAGCGGTCGATGAGTGGAGTAATAGTAGTAGATGCAGAATCGTTTCGGTCTACTTGTCACAGACATGATGCCTATATACATGATCATGCCTGGATATTCTCATAATTATGCTCAGTTCTGTCAATTGCTCAACAGTAATTTGTTCACGCACCATAGAATACCTATGCTCTTGAGAGAAGCCACTAGTGAAACCTATGGCCCCAGGGTCTATTCTCATCATATCAATCTCCATCACTTTAATCTTGCTTTCTTTTTACTTTGCTTTTACTTTTTACTTTGCATCTTTATATCAAAAATACCAAAAATATTATATCTATCAGATCTCACTCTCGTAAGTGACCGTGAAGGGATTGACAACCCCTAATCGCATTGGTTGCGAGTAGCTATCGTTTTGTGCGGGTATGGGGGCCTTGAGCGTGGCCTCCTACTAGATTGATACCTTGGTTCTCAAAAACTGAGGGAAATACTTACGCTACTCTGCTGGATCATCCCTTCCTCTTCGGGGAAAACCAACGCAAGCTCAAGACATAGCACTTCTACCCACATAGTGACATAATCAACAGCAACCAAAATATGTGTACACCCATTTAGAGGATGGAAAAGTTCCCATATAATTAAAGCCCCAAACATCAAATGGTTCAACAACAAGTGAATAATTCATAGACATTTCCTGAAGTCTACCAATATTACCAATACTTTGACATTCATCATAATATAAAACAAACTTACAAGCGTCTTTGAAAAGAGTAGCCCAATAAAAACCAGATTGTAATACTTTGTGTGCAGTTCTATCTCCAGCATGATGCCCTCCGTAGGCTTCGGTGTGACATTTACATAGGATTTGTTCATGTTCATGCTCAGATATACAACATCTAATAATACCAGCAACTCATAAAGATGTGGGTCATCCCTAAAGTAGTGTCTTAAATCAAAGTAGAATTGTTCTTTTGATGGTATGTGAAACTAGGTGGTATGAATTTAGCAATAATGTAATTAGCATAGTCTACATACCAAGGAGTATTACGAGAAGTATTTATGATATCTAGTTGTTCATCGGGAAAGCTATCATCAATAGGCAGTGGTTCATCAAGGATATTTTCTAACCTAGACGAGTTATTGGGTACAGGATTCTCAACTCCCTTCCTATCAATGATATGCAAGTCAAATTCTTGTAGCAAAAGAACCCACCTAATTAGTCTAGGCTTAACATCTTTATATTCCATAAGGTATTTAATAGCAGCATGATCGGTGTGAACAATTACTTTAGACAACAATGTAAGATGTGAATACATCACAAGAAACACAACTCCTAAAAATTCTTTCTCAGTAGTAGCATAATTTCTTTGAGCACTTTCTAGAGTTTTACTAGAATAATGGATAACATTTAATTTCTTATCAAATCTTTGTCCTAGAACATCACCAACAACATAATCACTAGCATCACACATAGTTTCAAAAGGTAAGTTCCAATCTGCTGGTTGAATGATAGGTTAAGAAGTTAAGGCTTTGTTAAGTGTTTCAAAGGCTTCTACACAATTATCATAAAAACAATTGAACATCCTTTTGCAAGAGATTACTAAGAGGCCTTGAAATTTTAGATAAGTCTTTAATAAACCTCGTATAAAAACCAACATGACCAAGGAAACTTCTTATACCTTTAATGTCTTTATGACGTGGCATTTTCTCAATAGCATCAACCTTAGTTTTATCCACCTCAATAACTCGTTCAGAAATTTTGTGCCCCAAGACAATACCTTCATTCACCATAAAGTGGCACTTCTCCCCATTGAAGACAAGATTAGTTTGATCACATCTCTGGAAAACTCGATCAAGGTTGCGTAAGAAATAATTAGAAGAATTTCTGTAAATAGAAAAATGAACCGTGAAAATGTCAAGAATCTTTTCATGGAAGTCAGAGAACAGAGCAGTCATACATCTTTGAAAGGTAGTAGGTGCATTACATAAACCAAAAGGTATACGTCTATAAAAATAAGTTCCAAAAGGACAAGTAAAGGTGTTTTTTCTCTTGATTAGGTTGTGATACAGGTATTTGAGCGAAACCAGAATATCTGAAACAAAAGTGTGTGTGCTTTGACAATCTTTCTAACATCTGATCAATAAAAGGCAAAGGGTCATGATCTTTTCTAGTGGCTTTGTTTAATTTTAAAAAAAAATTACCATTCTATAAGCAGTAACAATTCTTTGTGCAATAAGTTCATTTTTATCAATAGGAGCAACAGTAATACCTCCTTTCTTAGGGACACAATGAACATGACTTTCCCATCTACTATTAGTTATGGGATAGATTATACCTGCTTCCAAACGCTTTAGTATTTCAGTTTTGACCACCTCCTTCATCTTAGGATTTAATTGTCGTTGATGATCAACAACTGGTTTAGCATTGGGTTCCATATTAATCTTGTGCTGACAGAGAGTGGGACTAATGCCCTTAAGATCATCAAGAGTATATTGTAGGATAAAAAGTAGGTCTAGAGGGGGGTGATTAGACTACTTGACCAAATAATAATCTAACCTTTTCCCAATTTTAGTTGAATATTTTAGCAATTAGCACAAGTCAAGCAATCAACCTACACATGCAATTCTAAGAGTGTAGCATCGGAAAGTAAAACATTGCCTATGAAGATAAAGGGAAAGGCTTGGCGAGTGCAAATGCAATGATGACACGGAGATTTCTGGCGTGGTTCCGATAGGTGGTGCTATCGTACATCCACGTTGATGGAGACTTCAACCCACGAAGGGTAACGGTTGTGCGAGTCCACAGAGGGCTCCACCCACGAAGGGTCGATGAAGAAGCAACCTTGTATATCCCACCATGGCCATCGCCCATGAGGGACTTGCCTCACTCGAGTAAATCTTCACGAAGTAGGCGATATACTTGCCCTTACAAACTTCTTGGTTCAACTCCACAATCTTGTCGGAGGCTCCCAAGCGACACCTAACAAATCTAGGAGACACCACTCTCCAAAAGGTAATAGATGTTGTGTTGATGATGAACTCCTCGCTTTTGTGCTTCAAATGATAGTCACCCCAACACTCAACTATCTCTCACACAGATTTGGATATGGTGGAAAGATGATTTGAGTGGAAAGCAACTTGGGGAGGGCTAGAAATCGAGAATCTTGTGGTAGGATTGGAATGTCTTGATGTCAACACATGAGTAGGTGGTTCTCTGTTAGAAAATGTATGCTGGAAGTGTAGGCACGTTCTGATGGCTCTCTCATAAATGGAGAAGGTGGTGGAGGGGAATATATAGCCTCCACACAAAATCCAACCGCTACAAACATTTGACCCAACTCGGTTAGACCGAAAGAACTCAATGAGACCAATTCAGTTCAAAATGTGAACGTTAGGAATCTCGATGGGACAAACTGGAACAACTCGGTGGGACCGATGTGCTAGGGCTTAG
The DNA here is from genome assembly GCF_003073215.2 of Triticum urartu. Classification (NCBI taxonomy): domain Eukaryota; kingdom Viridiplantae; phylum Streptophyta; class Magnoliopsida; order Poales; family Poaceae; genus Triticum; species Triticum urartu. The sequence continues at coordinate 282,286,741 of NC_053026.1, forward strand.
GGCAAACATCAACTCGGTGGCACCGATTTGCATCAACTCGGTGAGACCGAAGTGAAGCAATAAGGCAACAGAGAAAATGTCAAGACAACTCGGTGTGATCGATCACAAATTTGGTGAGACCAAAGTAATTGCAACAAGCAACAAAGATTGCAAGGCCATCTCAGTGAGACCAAGATCCGTATCGGTGTGACCGAACTGTTAGGGATTCTGGCAATGGCTATGTCATAATAACTCGGTGGCGCCGAATAGGAGATATCAGTGGGGCTGAGTTTGACTTTGGGTTTTGGACATATTTGGAATAAGAAAATGGTTGAGGGCTTTGGAGCAATATCACTAAGCATTTTGAGCAAGTAGACCATTTAGCAAGACCTCATTCCCTTTTAATAGTATTGGCTTTCCGATGGACTCAGCATGATCTTGGATCACTAAAATATAAATGAAGAGTCTTGAAGTTTTGCCAATATGTGTCCTTAGCATTTTGAGGGGTCCACATCTCTAGTCCATGCCATGCCATTCATTGAACTTTCTAAAATATTAGACTTGAATGGATAATGGTTCAATGAGCTATATGTTGAAAGGTGAAAGTAGCAAGAGTAGCATGGCAAATAAAACCAACAAAAGACGAAAGTCACTTTCTCCCCCTTTGTCAACAAGTTACCAAAAAATTCGAAAACATATAGTGCTATACGACACTCTAAGCACGATCTCTGTGAGATCTTGAATGGGTGTTCTGGCTTGTTGCTCTGGTGTGCGTAAATGGTGTTGAGATGACCGCGTCTGCAAATGCCTTTGTCTGAAGTCTGGGAGCTGGAGGAGTTGACACTGTAGGGGCAACTGTGGCAGTGGCTGCAGGAGCTGAGATGGTAGTCCTTAAGTCTTTGGCAACTAGCACAGCTGATGATCTTTGTGCCCTTGGCACTCTCTGGAATGTATTTGTCGTGGGTCTATCATCACTGTCCTCAGCATCATCCCTTAGCTTCTCCAAAATGGTTTGAATCTTTGTGACCTTCACATCAAGGTCATGTATTTTTGTCTGTATGATCCTTTCAAGACTATCCTGATTTTGAGACAAGGTGGCCAAGCTCTTCTAAATTCTCATGGCAGCCTCAAGCCGATAACTGAGTTGATCTTGCTTGGTATTGAGATTCACAACTAAAGCATCTGGGGCACTTGTTGCCTTTGCTGCTTTTGTAGCCTTAGCTCTCTCAATCTTCTCCTGGGCTTCAGCACAAATAGGATGTGAGACATCCATGAAAACCTTCTTGTCCTCAAAGTTTGGCCTGAGGGGTAGATGCTCTCTATCAAGCAGATATGTCACAGTTCCTACCTTGGAGTTGATAATGTCTGGATGTGTGGGGCATATCCACAAGACCTCTTCTGGTCCGCTACTGTCCTCTTAACTGTCTCAACGATGAAGCTGAAAGTGCAACTAATTCCCGGGTGGTTTTCGTAATTCATAACAAGATATAGCTCAGTGAACTAATATCCATTCACGTTAAATATTTCAAAAAGTTCAATGATTGGCATGGCATGGACTAGAGATGTGGACCCCTCAAAATGCTAACGACAAAGATTGGCTAAAGCTCAAGACTCTTCATTTTCATTTTAGTGATCCAATATCACATTGAGTCCATAGGAAAGCCAATACTATTAAAAGGGGATGAGGGGTTTGCTTAATGGTATACTTGGTCAAAGTGCTCAGTGATATTGCTCCAAAACCCTCAACCACTTTCTCATTTCCACATTTATCGAAACCTCATTGTTAAACTTGGCCCCACCGATTTGATCTATCCGGCGCCACCGAGTTCATTTGACCTAGCCACTGCCAAAAACCCTAGACAATTTGGTCACACCGATACGGATCTCGGTCTCACCGAGATGTCCTTGCAAACCCTTTGTTGCCTGTTGTAATTATTATATTCTCACCGAAATGTGCAATCGGTCACACTGAGTTTGCTTGACCAACTCTCTGTTTGCTCTTTGCTGAAATCGGTCTCACCAGTTCATGCAATCAGTCTCACTGAGATGAGGTTTTGCCCTAGCCCTAGCATATCGGTCCCACTGAGTTCTTCCAGTCGGTCCCACCGAGATTCCTAACGTTCACATTTTGAACTAAATCGGTCTCACCGACTTCCTCTATTCAGTCTGACTGAGTTGGGTCAAATGTGTGTAACGATTGGATTTTGTGTGGAGGCTATATATACCCCTCTACCCTCCTCTCCATTTGAGGAGTTCGTCATCAACACACCATCTATTAACTTTTGGAGAGTGGTGTCTCCTAGATAGGTTAGGTTTCGCTTGGGAACCTTCGACAAGATTGTGAAGTTGAACCAAGAAGTTTGTAAGGGCAAGGAGATCGCCTACTTCATGAAGATCTACCTGAGTGAGGCAAGTCCTTCATGGGTGATGACCATGATGGGATAGACAAGGTTTCTTCCTCATGGATCCTTCATGGGTGGAGCCCTCCATGGACTTGTGCAACCGTTACCCTTCGTGGGTTGAAGTCTCCATCAACATGGATGTACGACAGCACCACCTATCGAAACCACGCCAAAAATCTTTGTGTCTACATTGAATTTGCCTTCTCCAAGCCCTTCCCTTTACCTTCATATGCAATGTTTTACTTTCCGCTACTACACTCTTAGAATTGCATCTGTAGGTTGATTGCTAAAATCTGCCAACACTTAAAATTGGGAAAAGGCTAGATTTTTATTTGGTCAAGTAGTCTAATCACCACCCTCTAGACCTACTTTCGATCCTACAAGTGGTATCAGAGCTTTGGTCTCCATTGCCTTGATTTCCATAGCTTTGGTCATCATAGCCTTGGTTTCACAACCTAGGAGAGTATGGCGTCTAGCGAGGGAAATTAACACCGTAGAGGTCCTTACTTTGATGGTATGATAGAGGCAAAGGTGTCCTGTCTTTTGATGATATGGTGAATATCATTTTGGAGGACTAGACTTTGACGATCCGGCTATGAACGTGCGAGGACGTCGTGCCTTAGCAATCGCTTAACCAACTCCGAGGGGTTATTGACCACACCGGAGCACGGTCAACCTGACCACGAAGGTCTATTTCCTACAAGCAAACGAAGAATGGGCAAGAAACTAAGATTGCAATCTAGATATTGCGAATATAAGATGAAAGCTTTATTGATCAAGGTGGGGTTCTGTGACGTCTTGGTCTGGTCGTTGAACACAAATGAAGTACGCAAAGTTGCAGCTATGGTGAACTTTTAATCTAAACAAAACCGAAAGTCTAAACGATGCCCTAAGGGCTCTCACTACTGCAGGATGCTACTAACGCGACACTGCAATCAGAGACTCTTCGACGAAACTGTGTGCGATGCAATAATCACAAACGATGGTGTAAAAAACCCATCAAAAAAGGTGCAAAAGATTTGCGATGGAGGATGCATCAAACATGGTTCAGATTTTAGTTGCGTGTGCAATGCCGGGCTTACAGTTCAGTTCAATTAACTGTTTGCGTTGAGGAGGAACAAAAGAAAAGGGCAGCTAGATGAAGGTGTGTGCGATATACAGCATACGGTTCACTTAGATGAACTGTTTGTGATTAGGCAACACAAAAGAAACAGTCAGCCAGATCAAAGGTGTGTGTGATATACGGCATGCAGTTCACTCGGATGAACTGTTTGTGTTGAGACAAGAGAACAGAAACGGTTCAATATAACAAGATGTGTGTGATATGCGGCAAACAGGTTTGCAATCAGAAATGTGTGCGAAGACCAATAAGAACACAGGCGGTTACTGCTAACAAGACGTGTGTGTTGTTCGATGGGATTGCATATAGAACAACAACATTATATACACACTTATAAGGATATGGTTGCATAATCAAATTAAACATCCACTTACATAGGTGGCTACTACAACCATGGCATTTGTACACACTAAAGTAAATTATTACATGCATAATTACATAGGTGGCTACTACACACATGACATTTCCACACACCAATAAAGTAAACTATATATTACATGCATGATTAACTAGCATTAACGATCATCTGATCATCATCTACTTCTTGTGACACTTGATTTGCTTGTGTCTCGATCCGGGCTCGTCGATTTGGGTAACGAGGCACTTCCTCATGTCAGCGACCCGCCTGTGCATCTCGTAGCATGTGTACACGCTCTTGGCCACGAACATGAGGTGAGGTTCATCTAGTTGCCGCATCCAGGCCCTGTGCTAGGATAGGGGACTTGTTCTCTGGGCATCCAACTTCAACTTTTCATAGAAGGGTCGATGATGGCCGAGGCGAGTTCGAACAGGGAGTCCTTCTTCACTCTGCCCCAGACCCTGTAGCGGTCATGGATTTCGACAAGGTTCTGGCAGGCCAAGCCCGTAACACTAAGCGCTTTTACATCGTCGATGGTTTCCATCGTGGCGAACTTGTAGTAGGTGCTGTTGACAAAGCTGTTGAAACGGTCACAAGGCTCTGTGATGCGGAGCATCCCAAGGTCATCCCCACGGACCTACCATCGTCGCACCAAGTGCCCAGTGGACCCGTGACACGAGCACGTGCAAGAGCTCTCGAAACCAAGGTGTCATCTCTCCTCTCACAATTCCACTTCGATTCACATGAGACATGGCTACTACCTCAAACGGAGACATTGTGCATACTCAAGTATCAAGGAGTTAGCCATGAAGAAGCTAAGGAGCAAGGGGAATCGGAAGAGGAAGATGGACGTGAAGACAGAGAAGAAGAAGAAGAGCTGCCACAAAAGCTACAGCCACCGGACGACCGAACCAGCCCGGACATCTGGCCCTGAAGGTCACACCAGCCCAAGGAAACCGGGCCAACGCATGCTACAATGGCCTGATGTCCGTCCTGGACCGGACGTCCGACACCTCCAAGGCTCCGGATGACCGAGCCCCCCCCCCCGGACGACCGACGCCACGACAACAGAACAAAATCTACGGAAATCCGAGGAAGATGGGACGTCTGGAGCCATGGAATTAGAGCCTAATCTACGGAAGTCCAAAGATCTACGGACGTCTAGACCATCCCGAGTCTCCGGACGTCCGACGCCCACCGGACGTTCGTCCCCTGGCTATGTCCAGTTTCGGGCCCGAGGCCCATGTACCCCCTCATTTCGTCCCCATTGCACTAAGACTATAAATAGACCTCCTATTCCTCCTAGCTAGGGTTACCAAAGGATTAGCTCTTATTTTGTGTGAGAGCTTTGCTCATCCACTTGGTTACCTTCTCCTTGGAGATCACGCTGTTGGGGAACGTAGCAATAATTCAAAAAAATCATACATGTCACCAAGATCAATCTAGGAGATACTAGCAACGAGAGAGAGGGAGTGCCTCTTCATACCCTTGAAGATCACTAAGCGGAAGCATTACAAGAACACGGTGGGTGGAGTCGTACACGCAGCGATTCAGATCGCGGTTGATTCCGATCTAAGCACCGAACAACAGCGCCTCTGCGTTCAACACACGTACAGCCCGAGGACGTCTCCTCCTTCTCGATCCAGCAAGGGGAGAGGACAAGTTGAGGGAGTACTCCGACAGCACGACGGCGTGGTGGTGATGGAGCTCCTGGTTCTCCGGCAGGGCTTCGCCAAGCGCTACGGAGGAGGATGAGGTGTAGGAGAGGGGGAGGGGCTGCGCCAGGGGAAGGGTCTCGGTCTTCTGGAAGCCCTCCCACCCCCACTATTTACAGGAGAAGGGGAGAGGGGTCCGGCCCCTTCAGATCCCATCTAGGTGAGGGGCGGCGGCCAGGGAGGGAACCCTAGATGGGTTTTGGGCGCCCCACCCCTACGAGACTTGCCACCCAAGCCAGGAGGGGAGGCTGCCCTAGGGGAGGCACCCCCACCTCTCCTGGTTACGTGAGATGGGGAGGGAGGCGCGCACAGCCCCTTAGTAGGCTGGTGTGCCCCTTCCCCTTGGCCAATAAGGCCCCCAACACTTGTCGGGGCCTCCGAAACCACTTTCGGACACGCTGGTCGTCACCCGATACCCCCGGAACAATTCCGGACTCCAATACCCTTCGTCCAATATATCGATCTTCACCTCCAGACCATTCCGGAACTCCTCGTCACATCTAGGATCTCATCCGGGACTCCGAACAACCTTCGGTAACCACATACTATTTCCCATAACAACTCTAGCATCACCGAACATTAAGTGTGTAGACCCTACGGGTTCGGGAACCATGCAGACATGACCGAGACATCTCTCCGGCCAATAACCAATAGCGGGATCTGGATACCCATATTGGCTCCCACATGTTCCATGATGATCTCATCGGATGAATCACGATGTTGGGGATTCAATCAATCCCGTATATAATTCTCTTTGTCTATCGGTATGTTACTTGCCCGAGATTCGCTCGTCGGTATCCCCATACCTCGTTCAATCTCGTTACCGGCAAGTCTCTTTACTCGTTTCGTAACGCATGATCATGTGGCTAACTCCTTAGTCACATTGAGCTAATTATGATGATGCATTACCGAGTGGGCCCAGAGATACCTCTCCGTCATATGGAGTGACAATTCCCAGTCTCGATTCGTACCAACCCAACAGACACTTTCAGAGATACCTGTAGTGCACCTTTATAGCCACCCAGTTACGTTGTGATGTTTGGTACACCCAAAGCATTCCTACGGTATCCAGGAGTTGCACAATCTCATGGTCTAAGGAAATGATACTTGACATTAGAAAAGCTTTAGCAAACGAACTACACGATCTTGTGCTACGCTTAAGATTGGGTCTTGTCCATCACATCATTCTCCTAATGATGTGATCCCATTATCAATGACATCCAATGTCCATGGTCAGGAAACCATGACCATCTATTGATCAACGAGCTAGTCAACTAGAGGCTTACTTGAGACATGTTGTGGTATATGTATTCACACATGTATTACGGTTTCCGGTTAATACAATTATAGCATGAACAATAGACAATTATCATGAACAACGAAATACAACAATAACCATTTTAGTATTGCTTCTAGGGCATATTTCCAACAGTCTCCAACTTTCACTAGAGTCAATAATCTAGTTCACATCACTATGTCATTGTAATGAATCCAACACCCATGGGGTTTGTTCATATCTCGCTTGTGAGAGACATTTATTAGTCAATAGGTCTGAACCTTTCAGATCCATGTGTGCTTTACAAATCTCTATGTCATCTTGTAGATGCAGCTACCACACGCTACTTGGAGCTATTCCAAATAACTGCTCTACTATACGAATCCGGTTTACTACTCAGAGTCATCTGGATTAGTGTCAAAGTTTGCATCGACGTAACCCTTTACGACGAACTCTTTTACCACCTCCATAATCGAGAAAATTCCTTAGTCCACTAGTTACTAAGGATAAGTTCGACCATTGTCATGTGATCCATTCCTGGACCAATCTTGTACACCTTGACTGACTCATGGGAAGGCACACTTCAGGTGCAGTACACAGCATAGGATACTGTAGAGCCTACATCTAAAGCATAGGGGACGACCTTTGTCCTTTCTCTCTCTTCTGCCGTGGTCAGGTCTTGAGTCTTACTCAATACTCACACCTTGTAACATAGCCAAGAACTCCTTCCTTGCTGATCTATTTTGAACTCCTTCAAAATCTTGTCACGGTATGTATTCATTTGAAAGTACTATTAAGCGTTTTTTATCTATCCTTATAGATCTTGATGCTGAATGTTCAAGTAGCTTAATCTAGGTTTTCCATTGAAAAACACTTTTCAAATAACCTTGTATGCTTTCTAGAAGTTCTACATCATTTCTGATCTACAATATGTTAACAACATATACTCATAAAAAATTCTATAGTGCTCCCACTCACTTCTTTGGAAATACAAGTTTCTCATAAACTTTGTATAAACCCAAAATCTTTGATCATCTCATCAAAGCGTACATTCCAACTCCTAGATGCTTACTCCAGTCCTTCGAAGGATTGCTGGAGCTTTGCATACTTGTTAACATCTTTCAGGATTGACAAAACCTTCTGGTTGTATCACATACAACCTTTCCTCAAGAAAATCGTCGAGGAAACAATGTTTTGACATCCTATCTGCATGATTTCATAAATAATGCAGTAACTGCTAACATAATTCCAACAGACTCTTAGCATCGCTACGAGTCAGAAAGTCTCACCGTAGTAAACTCCTTGAACTTGTCGGAAAACATCTTAATGACAAGTCGAGCTTTCTTAATGGTGACACTTACCATCATTGTCTGTCTTCCTTTTAAAATCCATCTACACCCAACCGCCTTACGACCATCAAATAGTTCTTCCAAAGTCTATACTTTGTTTTATACATGGATCCTCTCTCGGATTTTATGGCCTCGAGCCATTCGTCAGAATCCGGGCCAACCATCGCTTCTCCATAGCTTGTAGGTTCATTGTTGTCTAGCAACATGACTTCCAAGATAGGATTACATACCACTCTAAAGTAGTACACATCTTTGTCGACCTATGAGGTTTGGTAGTGACTTGATCCGAAGTTTCATGATCACTATCATAAGCTTCCACTTCAATTGGTGTAGGTGCCATAGGAACAACTTCCTGTGCCCTGCTACACACTAGTTGAAGTGACGGTTCAATCATCAAGTCTCCATCATCCTCCCACTCAATTCTTTCGAGAGAAACTTTTCCTCGAGAAAGGACCCGTTTCTAGAAACAATCACTTTTTCTTCCGGATCTGAAATAGGAGGTATACCCAACTGTTTTGGGTATTCTATGAAGATGCATTTATCCGCTTTGGGTTTGAGCTTATCAGCCTAAAACCTTTTCACATAAGCGTCGCAGCCCCAAATTTTTAAGAAACGACAGCTTTGCTTTTCTAAACCATAGTTGACACGGTGTCGTCTCAACAAAATTGCGTGGTGCCCTATTTAAAGTGAATGCGGTTGTCTCTAATGCCTAACCCATAAACGATAGTGGTAATTCAATAAGAGACATCATGGTATGCACCATATCCAATAGGGTGCAATTATGATGTTCGGACACACCATCACACTATGGTGTTCCAGGCAGTATTAGTTGTGAAACAATTTCCACAATGTCTTAATTGTGTGCCAAACTCGTAACTCAGATATTCATCTCTATGATCAAATCATAGACATTTTATCCTCTTGTCACGGCGATCTTCAACTTCACTGTGAAATTACTTAAACCTTTCAATAATTCAGACTTTTGTTTCATCAAGTAAATATACTCAGTATCTACTCAAATCATCTGTGAAGTAAGAACATAACGATATCCACTAGGTGCCTCAGCACTCATTAGACTGCACACATCAAAATGTATTACTTCCAACAAGTTGCTTTCTGTTCCATCTTACTGAAAATGTGGCCTTTCAGTCATCTTTCCCATGTGGTATGATTTGCATGTCTCAAGTGATTAAAAATCAAGTGAGTCCAAACGATCCATCTATATGGAGTTTCTTCATGCATATCTACCAATAGAGATGGTTCGCATGTCTCAATCTTTTCAAAAACGAGTGAGTCCAAAGATCCATCAACATGGAGCTTCTTCATGTGTTTTATACCAACATGACTCAAATGGCAGTGCCACAAGTATGTGGTACTATCATTACTATCTTATATCTTTTGGCATGAACATGTGTATCACTACGATCGAGATTCAATAAACCATTCATTTTAGGTGCAAGACTATGAAGGTATTATTCAAATAAACAGAGTAACCATTATTCTCCTTAAATGAATAACCGTATTGCGATAAACATAATCTAATCATGTCTATGCTCAACGCAAACACCAAAAAACAATTATTTTGGTTTAACACCAATCCCGATGGTAGAGGGAGCTTGCGATGTTTGATCACATCAACCTTGGAAACACTTCCAACACATATTGTCATCTCACCTTTAGCTAGTCTCCGCAGCCTTTTATTTCGAGTTACTAACACTTAGCAACCGAACCGGTATTTATTACCCTGGTGCTACTAGGAGTACTAGTAAAGTACACAATAATATAACGTATATTCAAAATACTTCTTTCGACCTTGCCAGCCTTCTCATCTACCAAGTATCTAGGGTAGTTCTGCTTCAGTGACAGTTCCCCTCATTACGGAAGCACTTAGTCTCGGGTTTGGGTTCAACCTTGGGTTTCTTCACTAGAGCAGCAACTGATTTGCTGTTTCATGAAGTATCCCTTCTTTCCCTTGCCCTTCTTGAAACTAGTGGTTTAACCATCAACAATTGATGCTCCTACTTGATTTCTACTTTCGGCGTGTCAAACATCGCGAGTTGCTCAAGGATCATCATGTCTATCCCTGATACGTTATAGTTCATCACGAAGCTCTAATAGCTTGGTGGCAGTGACTATGGAGAACCATCACTATCTCATCTGGAAGATTAACTCCCACTCGATTCAAGCGATTGTAGTACTTAGACAATCTGAGCACATGCTCAACGATTGAGCTTTTCTCCCTAAGTTTGCAGGCTTAAGAAACTTGTCAGAGGTCTCATACCTCTTGATTTGGGCACTAGTCTGAAATCCCAATTTCAGTCTTTGGAACATCTCATATGTTCTGTGACGTTTCAAAAAGTGTCTTTGGTGCCACAATTCTAATCCGTTAGCATTACGCACTGAACTATCACGTAGTCATCAAAACGTGTATGTCAGATGTTTCCCAACATCTACAGATGACGCTCGAGGTTCAGCACACCGAGCGGTGCACTAAGGAGATAAGCCTTCTGCGCAGCAATGAGGATAATCCTCAATTGACGAACCCAGTCCGCATAATTTCTACTATCAACTTTCAACTAAATTTTCTCTAGGAACATATCTTAAACAGTAGAACTAAAGTGTAAGCTACGACATAATTTGCAAAGACCTTTTGACTATGTTCATGATAATTAAGTTCATCTGATTATTTAATGAACTCCCACTTAGATAGACATCCCTCTAGTCATCTAAGTGATACATGATCCGAGTCAACTAGGCCGTGTCCGATCATCACGTGAGACGGACTAGTCATCATCGGAAGAACATCTTCACGTTGATCGTATCTACTATACGACTCATGTTCGACCTTTCGGTCTCTTGTGTTCCGAGGCCATGTCTATACATGCTAGGCTCGTCAAGTCAACCTAAGTGTTTCGCATATGTAAATCTGGGTTACACCCGTTGTATGCGAACATTAGAATCTATCACACCCGATCATCACGTGGTGCTTCGAAACAACGAACCTTCGCAACAGTGCACAGTTATGGGGAACACTTTCTTGAAATTTTAGCGAGGGATCATCTTATTTATGCTACCGTCCTTCTAAGAAAATAAGATGTAAACATGACAAACATCACATGAAAATCATAAAGTGACATGATATGGCCAATATCATCTTGTGCCTTTTGATCTCCATCTTCGAGGCGCGGCATGATTACCTTCGTCACTGGCAAGACACCATGATCTCCATCATCGTGTCTTCATGAAGTTGTCTCACCAACTATTACTTCTACTACTATGGCTAACGGTTAGCAATAAAGTAAAGTAATTACATGGCGTTTTTAATTGACACGGGTCATACAATAAATTAAGACAACTCGTATGGCTCCTCCCGGTTGTCATACTCATCGACATGCAAGTCATGATTCCTATTACAAGAACATGATCAATCTCATACATCCCATATATATAATTCATCACATCCTTTTGGCCATATCACATCACATAGCATACCCTGCAAAAACAAGTTAGACGTCCTCTAATTGTTGTTGCATGTTTTATGTGGCTGCTACGGGTTTCTAGCAAGAACGTTTCTTACCTATGCAAAAGCCACGACGGTGATATGCCAATTTCTATTTACCCTTCATAAGGACCCTCTTCATCGAATCCGATACAACTAAAGTGAGAGAGACAGACACCCGCTAGCCACCTTATGCATGAATTGCATGTCAGTCGGTGGAACCTGTCTCACGTAAGTGTACGTGTAAGGTCGGTCCGGGCCGCTTCATCCCACAATGCCACCGAATCAAGATAAGACTAGTAACAGCAAGAAAATTGAACAAATCATCGCCCACAACTACTTTGTGTTCTACTCATGCATAGAATCTACGCATAGACCTAGCTCATGATGCCACTGTTGGGGAACGTAGCAATAATTCAAAAAAAATTCTACGTGTCACCAAGATCAATCTAGGAGATACTAGCAATGAGAGAGAGGGAGTGCATCTTCATACCCTTGAAGATCGCTAAGCGGAAGCGTTACAAGATGGCGGTTGGTGGAGTCATAAACGCAGCGATTCAGATTGCGGTCGATTCTGATCCAAGCGCCGAACAATGGCGCCTCCGCGTTCAACACACGTACAGCCCGGGGACATCCCCTCCTTCTTGATCCAGCAAGGGGAGAGGAGAAGTTGAGGGAGAACTCCGACAGCACGACAGCGTGGTGGTGATGGAGCTCGTGGTTCTCCGGCAGGGCTTCGCCAAGCGCTACGGAGGAGGATGAGATGTAGGAGAGGGGGAGTGGCTGTGCCAGGGGAAGGGTCTCGGTCTTCTAGAAGCCCTCCCACCCCCACTATTTATAGGAGAAGGGGAGAGGGGGCCGCCCCTTCATATCCCATCTAGGGGAGGGGGCGGCCAAGGAGGGAAACCTAGATGGGTTTTGGGCGCCCCCACCCCTAGGAGACTTGCCCCCCAAGCCAGGAGGGGAGGCTACCCTAGGGGAGGCGCCCCCACCTCTCCTGGTTACGTGAGATGGGGTGGGAGGGGCACTCAGCCCCTTAGTGGGCTGGTGTGCCCCATCCCCTTGGCCCATAAAGCCCCCCAACACTTGCCGGGGCCTCCGAAACCACTTTCGGACACGCTGGTCGTCACCCGATACCCCCAGAACAATTCCGGACTCCAATACCCTTCATCCAATATATTGATCTTCACCTCCGGAACATTCCAGAACTCCTCGTCACATCCGGGATCTCATCCGGGACTCCGAACAACCTTCGGTAACCACATACTATTTCCCATAACAACTCTAGCGTCACCAAACCTTAAGTGTGTAGACCCTACGGGTTCTGGAACCATGCAGACATGACCGAGACATCTCTCCGGCCAATAACCAATAGCGGGATCTAGATACCCATATTGGCTCCCACATGTTCCACAATGATATCATCGGATGAACCACGATGTCGGGGATTCAAACAATCCTGTATACAATTCTCTTTGTCTATCGGTATGTTACTTGCCCGAGATTCAATCGTCGGTATCCCCATACGTCGTTCAATCTCGTTACTGGCAAGTATCTTTACTTGTTCCGTAACACATGATCATGTGGCTAACTCCTTAGTCACATTGAGCTCACTATGATGATGCATTACCGAGTGGTCCCAGAGATACCTCTCCGTCATACGGAGTGACAAATCCCAGTCTTGATTCGTGCCAACCCAACAGACACTTTCGGAGATAATTATAGTGCACCTTTATAGCCACCCAGTTATGTTGTGACATTTGGTACACCCAAAGCATTCCTACGGTATCCGGGAGTTGCACACTCTAATGGTCAAAGGAAATGATACTTTACATTAGAAAAGCTTTTGCAAATGAACTACACGATCTTGTGCTACGCTTAACATTGGGTCTTGTCCATCACATCATTCTCCTAGTGATGTTATCCCATTATCAATGACATCCAATGTCCATGGTCAGGAAACCATGACCATCTATTGATCAACGAGCTAGTCAACTAGAGGCTTACTAGGGACATGTTGTGGTCTATGTATTCACACATGTATTACGGTTTCTGGTTAAAACAATTATAGCATGAACAATAGACAATTATCATGAACAAGGAAATACAACAATAACCATTTTATTATTCCTTCTAGGGCATATTTCCAACAGTCTGCCACTTGCACTAGTGTCAATAATCTAGTTCACATCACTATGTGATTGTAATGAATCCAACACCCATTGGGTTTGTTCATATCTCGCTTGTGAGAGAGGTTTATTAGTCAATTGGTCTGAACCTTTCAGATCCATGTGTTCTTTACAAATCTCTATGTCATCTTGTAGATGCAGCTACCACGCACTACTTGGAGCTATTCCAAATAACTGCTCTACTATACGAATCCGGTTTACTACTCAGAGTCATCCGGATTAGTGTCAAATTTGCATTGATGTAACCCTTTACGACGAACTCTTTTACCACCTCCATAATCGAGAAAATTCCTTAGTCCACTAGTTACTAAGGATAAGTTCGACCGCTATCATGTGATCCATTCCTGGATCACTCTTGTACCCCTTGACTGACTCATGGCAAGGAACACTTCAGGTGCGGTACACAGCATAGCATACTGTAGAGCCTACGTCTAAAGCATAGGGGACGACCTTCGTCCTTTCTCTCTCTTCTTTCGTGGTCAGGTCTTGAGTCTTACTCAATACTCACACCTTGTAACACAGCCAAGAACTCCTTCTTTGCTGATCTATTTTTAACTCCTTCAAAATCTTGTCACGGTATGTATTGATTTGAAAGTACTATTAAGCATTTTTAATCTATCCTTATAGATCTTGATGCTCAATGTTTAAGTAGCTTAATCCAGGTTTTCCATTGAAAAACACTTTTCAAATAACCCTGTATGCTTTCCAAAAATTCTACATCATTTCTGATCAACAATATGTTAACAACATATACTCATCAAAAATCGTATAGTGCTCCCACTCACTTCTTTGGAAATACAAGTTTCTCATAAACTTTGTATAAACCCAAAATCTTTGATCATCTCATCAAAGCGTACATTCCAACTCCGAGATGCCTACTCCAGTCCTTAGAAGGATTGCTGGACCTTTGCATACTTGTTAGCATCTTTTAGGATTTATAAAACCTTCTGGTTGTATCACATACAACCTTTCCCTCAAGAAAATCGTCGAGGAAACAATGTTTTGACATCCTATCTGCAAGATTTCATAAATAATGCAGTAACCGCTAACATAATTCCAACAGACTCTTAGCATCTCTACGAGTGAGAAAGTCTCATCGTAGTCAACTCCTTGAACTTGTCGGAAAACATTTTAACGACAATTCGAGCTTTCTTAATGGTGACACTTACCATCATTGTCCGTCTTCCTTTTAAAATCCATCTGCACCCAACAGCCTTACGACCATCAAGTAGTTCTTCCAAAGTCTATACTTTGTTTTATACATGGATCCTCTCTCGGATTTTATGGCCTCGAGCCATTCGTCGGAATCCGGCCCCACCATCGCTTCTTCATAGCTCGTAGGTTCATTGTTGTCTACCAACATGACTTCCAAGACAGGATTACGTACCACTCTGAAGTAGTACGCATCCTTGTCAACCTATGAGGTTTGGTAGCGACTTGATTTGAAGTTTCATGATAACTATCATAAGCTTCCACTTCAATTGGTGTAGGTGCCACAGGAACAACTTCCTGTGCCGTGCTACACACTAGTTGAAGTGATGGTTCAATAACCTCATCAAGTCTACATCATCCTCCCACTCAATTACTTCGAGAGAAACTTTTCCTCGAGTCCTAATATAATAGGCATCCAAGATGGGTATAATAAAAACTATCATAAAAAGTGCATTGAATACTATGAGAAGTTTGATAGTTGATGATTGTTTTGAGATATGAAGATGGTGATATTAGAGTCATGCTAGTTGAGTAGTTGTGAATTTGAGAAATACTTGTTCTAAAGTTTGCGATTCCCATAGCATGCACGTATGGTGAACCGTTATGTGAAGAAGTCGGAGCATGATTTATTTATTGATTGTCTTCCTTATGAGTGGCGGTCGGGGACGAGCGATGGTCTTTTCCTACCAATCTATCCCCCTAGGAGCATGCGCGTCGTACTTTGTTTCGATAACTAATACTCCCTCTGTCCCATAATGTAAGAACGTTTTTGACACTACACTAGTGTAAAAAACGTTCTTATATTATGGGACGGAGGGAGTAGATTTTTGCAATAAGTATATGAGTTCTTTATGACTAATGTTGAGTCCATGGATTATACACACTCTCACCATTCCACCATTGCTAGCCTCTCTAGTACCGCTCAACTTTCGCCTATACCATAAACCCACCATATACCTTCCTCAAAACAGCCACCATACCTACCTATTATGGCATTTCCATAGCCATTCCGAGATATATTTCCATGCAACTTACCATCGTTCTGTTTGTTATGACACGCTTCATCATTGTCATATTGCTTTGCATGATCATGTAGTTGACATCGTATTTGTGGCAAAGCCACCTTTATAATTCTTTCATACATGTCATTCATGAGTCATTGCACATCCCGGTACACCGCCGGAGGCATTTACATAGAGTCATATTTTGTTCTAAGTATCGAGTTGTAAATAAATAAAAGTGTAATGATCATCATTATTAGAGCATTGTCCCAAGTGAGGAAAGGATGATGGATACTATGATTCCCCCACAAGTCGGGATGAGACTCCGGACGAAAATAAAAAAATGAGAGAAAAATAGAGAAGGGACAATGTTACTATCCTTTTACCACACTCATGCTTCAAAGTAGCACCATGATCTTCATAATAGAGAGTCTCTTATGTTGTCACTTTCATATACTAGTGGGAATTTTACATTATAGAACTTGGCTTGTATATTCCAATGATGGGCTTCCTCAAAATGCCCTAGGTCTTCGTGAGCAAGCAAGTTGGATGCACACCCACTTAGTTCTTTTGTTGATCTTTCATACACTTATAGCTCTAGTGCATCTGTTGCATGGCAATCCCTACTCACTCACATTGATATATATTGATGGGCATCTCCATAGCCCGTTGATACGCCTAGTTGATGTGAGACTATCTTCTCCTTGTTGTCTTCTCCACAACCACTATTCTATTCCACCTATAGTGCTATGTCCATGGCTCACGCTCATGTATTGCATGAAGATTGAAAAAGTTTGCGAACATCAAAAGTATGAAACAATTGCTTGGCTTGTCATCGGGGTTGTGAATGATTTAAATATTTTGTGTGGTGATGATGGACCATAGGCAGACTATATGATTTTGTAGGGATAACTCTCTTTGGCCATGCTATTTTGAGAAGACATGATTGCTTTGCTAGTATGCTTGAAGTATTATTATTTTTATGTCAATATTAAACTTTTGTCTTGAATCTTTCGGATTTGAAAATTCATGCCACAATAAAGAAAATTGCATTAAGAATTATGCTAGGTAGCATTCCACATCAAAAATTCTGTTTTTATCATTTACCAACTCGAGGACGAGCAGGAATTAAGCTCGGGGATGCTTGATACGTCTCCAACGTATCTATAATTTTTGATTGTTCCATGCTATTATATTATTTGTTTTGGATGTTTAATGGGCTTTAATATACCTTTTTATATTATATTTGGGACTAACCTACTAACTAATGGCCCGGTGCAAATTGCTGTTTTTTTGACTATTTTAGTGTTTCGCAGAAAAGGAATATCAAACGGAATCCAAACGGAATGAAACCTTCGGGAGAGTTATTTTTGGAACAAACGTGATCTAGGAGACTTGGAGTGGACGTCAAGAAAGAAGTGAGGAGGCCACGAGGCAGGAGGGCGCGCCCCCAGGGGGGTAGGCGCGCCCCCCACCCTCGTGGGCCCCTCGCAGCTCCACCGACGTACTTCTTTCTCCTATATATACCCATATACCCCGAAAACATCCAGGAGCACCACGAAACCCCATTTCCACCGCCGCAACCTTCTGTACCCGTGAGATGCCATCTTGGGGCCTTTTCCAGCGCTCTGCCGGAGGGGGAATCGACCATGGAGGGCTTCTACATCAACACCATAGCCTCTCCGATGATGTGTGAGTAGTTTACCACAGACCTTCGGGTCCATAGTTATTAGCTAGATGGCTTCTTCTCTCTCTTTGGATCTCAATACAAAGTTCTCTCGATTCTCTTGGAGATCTATTCGATGTAATTCTTTTTTGGTGTGTTTGTCGAGATCCGATGAATTGTGGGTTTATGATCCAGATTATCTATGAACAATATTTGATTCTTCTCCGAAATCTTTTATGTATGATTTAAATATCTTTGCAAGTCTCTTCTAATTATCAGTTTGTTTTGGCCTACTAGATTGATCTTTCTTGCAATGGGAGAAGTGCTTAGCTTTGGGTTCAATCTTGCGGTGTCCTTTCCCAGTGACAGCAGGGGCATCAAGGCACGTATTGTATTGTTGCCATCGAGGATAAAAATATGGGGTTTATATCATATAGCTTGAGTTTATCCATCTACATCATGTCATCTTGCCTAATGCGTTACTCTATTCTTATGAACTTAATACTCTAGATGCATGCTGGATAGCGGTCAATGTGTGGAGTAATAGTAGTAGATGCAGAATCGTTTAGGTCTACTTGTCGCAGGCGTGATGCCTACATACATGATCATGCCTAGATATTCTCATAACTATGCGCTTTTCTATCAATTGCTCAACAGTAATTTGTTCACCCACCGTAGAATTTGCTATCTTGAGAGAAGCCACTAGTGAAACCTATGGCCCCTGGGTCTATCTTCCATCATATTTTTTCCTATCAATTTGCTATTTCTATTTTGCAATCTTTATTTTCCAATCTATACAACAAAAAAACCAAAAATATTTATCTTATTATTTTTATCAGATCTCACTTTCGTAGGTGACCGTGAAGGGATTGACAACCCCTTTATCACGTTGGTTGCGAGGTTCTTGTTTGTTTGTGCAGGTACTAGGGACTTACGTGTAGTCTCCTACTAGAATGATACCTTGATTCTCAAAACTGAGAGAAATACTTACGCTACTGTGCTGCATCACCCTTTCCTCTTCAAGGGAAAACCAACGCAAGCTCAAGAGGTAGCATACACTAACCTCTGTAATTAAGCTAAATCATTTTGCCAAACAGTGCTTGATCACCTTTGATTGCATATCTCATTTCAAACTTCACTTTGAATTCAAATTGAAAGTATAAGTGAAATAAAAAAAATCACAAGCATGAAAAATAAAATGCTCATAATGTTGCAATAATCCATAGTTAATTATGGTGGTGAAAGCAACATTTTATAAAGTGTTTAAATGCCCAAAAACAATGAAAACAAAGGGTAAAATACTAATTTAAATGCTTTTAAATTATAAAAAAATTGCAAACTATTTTATTTAAGTGTGAAACTTTTTGTGGCAGTGGCCTAATTTAAAATACTAATTTAGGTGCAAGTTTTATATTTTATAAAACTAAATACTTTTTTTTAAAAGAAAACAAAAAGAGATAAAACGAATAATAAAATAAAATAAAAGGAAACCCCCTTGGGCACTGGGCCTAAGTGCATAGTGCACCGGCCCAACCCACCTCACCTCCTTTGAAGGAAATATGCCCTAGAGGCAATAATAAAGTTGTTATTTTATATTTCCTTTTTCATGATAAATGTTTATTATTCATGCTAGAATTGTATTGATCAGAAACCTTAATACATGTGTGAATACATAGACAAACACTGTGTCCCTAGTGAGCCTCTACTTGACTATCGTTGATCAAAGATGGTTAAGGTTTCCTAACCATGGATATGAGTTGTCATTTGATAATGGGATCACATCATTAGGAGAATGATGTGATGGACATGACCCATCCGTTAGCTTAGCATATTGATCGTTCGGTTTTATTGCTATTGCTTTCTTCATGTCAAATACATATTCCTTCGACTATGAGATTATGCAACTCCCGGGAGGAATACCTTGTGTGCTATCAAATGTCACAACGTAACTGGGTGATTATAAAGATGCTCTACAGATATCTCCGAAGGTGTTTGTTGGGTTGGCATAGATAGAGATTAGGATTTGTAACTCCGTGTATCGGAGAGGTATCTCTGGGCCCTCTCGGTAATACACATCATGAGAAGCCTTGCAAGCAAAGTAACTAATGAGTTAGTTGCGGGATGATGTATTACAGAACAAGTAAAGAGACTTGTCGGTAACGAGATTGAACTAGGTATGAAGATACCAGCGATCGAATCTCGGGCAAGTAACATACCGATGACAAAGGGAACAACGTATGTTGTCTTAACGATTCCTCCTACTTGGCGCGCCCCATGGCTGTCTCTCGTCCCCTCCCACCAATATATACGTGGTGAGGGTGCGCCTAGAACACACAACAACAATCGTTAGCCGTGTGCAGTGATAAGCCACAAGTATAGGGGATCGCAACCGTTTTCGAGGGTAGAGTATTCAACCCAAATTTATTGATTCGACACAAGGGGAGCCAAAGAATATTCTCAAGTATTAGCAGCTGAGTTGTCAATTCAACCACACCTGGAAACTTAATATTTGCAGCAAAGTGTTTAGTAGCAGAGTAATATGATAATAGTGGTAATGGTAGCAAAGTAATATTTTGGGTTTTGTAGTGATTGTAATAGTAGCAACGGAAAGGTAAATAAGCGAAGAACAATATATGAAAAGCTCGTAGGCATTGGATTGGTGATGGAGAATTACGCCGGATGCGATTATTCATGCAACAGTTATAACATAGGGTGACACATAACTAGCTCCAATTCATCAATGTAATGTAGGCATGTATTCCGAATATAGTCTTACGTGCTTATGGAAAAGAACTTGCATGACATCTTTTATCCTACCCTCCCGTGGCAGCGGGGTCCTATTGGAAACTAAGGGATATTAAGGCCTCCTTTTAATAGAGTACCGGACCAAAGCATTAACACATAGTGAATACATGAACTCCTCAAACTACGGTCATCACCAGGAGTGGTCCCGATTATTGTCACTTCGGGGTTGCCGGATCATAACACATAGTAGGTGACTATAGACTTGCAAGATAGGATCAAGAACTCACATATATTCATGAAAACATAATAGGTTCAGATCTGAAATCATGGCACTCAGGCCCTAGTGACAAGCATTAAGCATAGCAAAGTCATAGCAACATCAATCTCACAACATAGTGGATACTAGGGATCAAACCCTAACAAAACTAACTCGATTACATGATAAATCTCATCCAACCCATCACAGAAGCTTTGGTGATCAGCATTGTGAAGATAAATGGGATCCTTAGCAGGCTCTGGGTAAATGGCTTCAACTGACAGATCAACTTCGGGCAAGAATATAAGATGATTGCGCGCAGACGGCTAATAGTTGAAGGCTGAGTGACGCTTAATCAGACCCATCACCGTCCAGCAAGCCTACGATGGAATTACTCACACACGGTGGTGAGCATCATGAAATTGGTGATGGAGGAAGGTTGATGATGACGATGGCGACGGATTCCCCTCTCTGGAGCCCCGAACGGACTCCAGATCAGCCCTCCCGAGAGAGTTTGGGGCTTGGCGGTGGCTCCATATCGTAAAACGCAATGAATCCTTCTCTCTGGGTTTTTTCTCCCCGAAAGTGAATATATGGAGTCAAGGTTGAGGTCGGTGGAGTGTTAGGGGGCCCACGAGACAGGGGGCACACCCAGGGGGGCAAGCGCGCCCCCACCCTCGTGGACAGGTGGAGGCCCCCTGACGTGGATTCTTCTTCCAGTATTTTTTTATATATACCAAAATAATTCTCCGTTGATTTTCAGGCCATTCCGAGAACTTTTATTTCAGCATAAAAAAATACCACCATGGCAATTCTGCTGAAAACAGCGTCAGTCCGGGTTAGTTCCATTCAAATCATGCAAGTTAGAGTCCAAAACAAGGGCAAAAGTGTTTGGAAAAGTAGATACGATGGAGACGTATCAACTCCCCCAAGCTTAAACCTTTGCTTGCCCTTAAGAAATTCAGTTGATAAACTGAAAGTGATAAAGAAAAACTTTTACAAACTCTGTTTGCTCTTGTTGTTGTAAATATGTAGAGCTAGCATTCAAGTTTTCACCAAAGATTATGAACTAACCATATTCATAATAACATTTAGGTCTCATGTTTACTCATATCAATGGCATAATCAACTAGAGAGCAATAATAATAAATCTCGGATGACAACACTTCCTCAAAACAATCATGATATAACAAGATGGTATCTCGCTAGCCCTTTCTGAGACCGCAAAACATAAATGCAGAGCACCTTTAAAGATCAAGGACTCACTAGACATTGTAATTCATGGTAAAAGAGGAGGATGACTCAGCATAAAAGTAAATAGATAGGCCCTTCGCAGACGGAAGCAGGGATTTGTAGAGGTGCCAGAGCTCGGTTTTGAAATAGATATGAATAATATTTTGAGCGGTATACTTTCATTGTCAACATAAAAACCGAGAGATGGTGATATCTTCCATGCTACACACATTATTGGTGGTTCCCAAAAAGAATGGTAAAGTTTATACTCCCCCTCCACCAACAAGCATCAATCCATGGCTTGCTCGAAACAACGAGTGCCTCCAACTAACAAAAGTCCCGGGGGAGTTTTGTTTGCAACTATTTTGATTTGATTTGCATAAAGCATGGGACTGGGCATCCCGGTGACCAACCATGTTCTCGTGAGTGAGGAGCGGAGTCCACTCCTCTTGAGAATAACCCGCCTAACATGGCAGATACGGACAGCGCTAGTTGATACATGAGCTATTCGAGCATACAAAACAGAATGTTTATTTGAAAGTTTAGGGTTTGGAACATACAAATTTACTTCGAACGGTAGGTAGATACCGTATATAGGTAGGTATGGTGGACTCATGTGGAATAACTTTGGGGTTTATGGAATTGGATGCACAAGCAGTATTCCCGCTTAGTACAGGTGAAGGCTAGCAAAAGACTAGGAAGCGACCAGCTAGAGAGCAACAACAGTCATGAACATGCATTAAAGTTAATCAACACCGAATGCAAGCATGAATAGGATATAATGCACCATGAACATAAATATCATAGAGGCTATGTTGATTTTGTTTCAACTACATGCGTGAACATGTGCCAAGTCAAGCCACTCGAATCGTTCAAAACAGGATACCATCCTATCATACCACATCACAACCATTTTAATAGAATGTTGGCACGCAAGGTAAACCATTATAAGCTCCTAGCTAATTAAGCATGGCATAAGAAACTATAATCTCTAATTGTCATTGCAAACATGTTTATTCATTATAGGCTGAATCAGGAACGATGAACTAATCATATTTACAAAAAGAAGAGAGGTCGAGTTCATACCAGCTTTTCTCATCTCAATAAGTTCATCATATAGTCATCATTATTGCCTTTCACTTGCACGACCGAACGATGTGAATAATAATAGTAGTGCACGTGCATTGGACTAAGCTGGAATCTACAAGCATTCAATTCAAGAGAGAAGACAAGGTAATATGGGCTCTTTGTCAGATCAGCAATAATGCATATAAGAGACACTTTAACATTTTAATTATGGTCTTCTCCTCTCGACCCCAAAGAAAAGAAATAAAACTATTTACACGGGAAAGCTCCCAACAAGCAAAAGTAGAATGAGAAATCTTTTTTTGTGTTTTCTTTTTAATTATTACTACTACAACATGGAAAGTAAACTAATTAAAAGCTACAACTAATTTGTTTGTTTTTCTTAAGGTTCGTTAAACACATAAGAAGAAAGCATAAAAAGGAAAATAAACTAGCATGGATGATACAATGAAAAAGTATGAGCACCGACAACTAGCAATGAGTGTGTGAACATGAATGTAATGTCGGTGAGAAATACGTACTCCCCCAAGCTTAGGCTTTTGGCCTAAGTTGGTCTATGGCCACGGCTGGCCTGGAGGATATCCAAAGTTGTAGCTGTGGTCGTACTAAGATACAGCGGCAATTGCCTGATGAGCTGGAGCTTGGAGGCGAGCTATCTCCGCCCTTCTCTCGTACTCGGTCACCTCCTCCCTGGTTATAACATATCTCCCATTTGCCTGAAAGTCAAAGAAAGTAGGAGCAGGGAGAGCAACGTGATAGGTGTGTCGTCTGTCAAAGATTAGTCGGTACTGGAGGAACTGATCGTTCCTCTCAACAAACTGATGACGAACCATAGCATCATAATCTAGATAAGAAGGAGGCAACTCAATATCATACCCACGTATGGGTATACCAAGAAAATTAGCTAGACGGGTTGCATAAACTCCACCAAAGAAATCTCCATTAAATCTATTATTATGCAACCTACGTGCAACAATGGCTCCTAAATTATAATGTTTATCTCCTAATACAGCACTCCTGAGAACACTGAGGTCAGGGACACACATGTGACATGCTTCTTCCTATGAAGAGAGCAAAATAATGTATAGCAAGAAAATGAATGCTCCCTATGGTAGCTTGTGTTATATCTCTAGACTCCCCCACGGTTATACTAGCAAGAAAATCTCTAAACTCATATTTGCGGGGCTCACTAGTGCTGCCCCATTGTGGAAGTTTGCAAGCAGTATTAAAATCCTCTAAGTCCATAGTATAAGAATTTTCATAAAGATCAAATAGGACAGTTTGAGAATTACGTGATGATGAAAATTCAAACCTTCTCACAAAGGAATCAGTGAGATAGTGGTATTGGCAGCACTTATCTACCTCGAAGCTCTCAAGATCGGCATTATGCACATACGCGTTAAATTCTTCCTTGATTCCTGCTCGATCCATAAAGTCTTCTGACGGCCATTCACAAGCCCGCACCTGAGCTTCCCTCGGTGGTTCATCATCGGCATCGCGTATTGCGAGCCTGGGTCCTTGCTTCCTTGAAGGACCACATTGGTACATTTCCTAAACATATTTGTTCCTCTGAAAATTTTCTAAAATGTTAGTAACTTCAAAATAAAAGTGAACCAAACTAAACAAAATTGATAGCAACTACTCCCACAAGTGCCTAGAGGATATATCATGCATTAAAACTACTATTGACCTTATAAATTTGACATGCAAGCTCAAGAACAGGGTCACCTAAGCAGCAAAATTTTGCAATGAATAAAGCACTAGAACAAAAACTAATTGGACCATTGGAGGAGTCACATACCAAAGAACAATCCCCCAAAGAAGTTTTGTGAATGGAGCTTTGAGCAAGGAGATCGAAAATGGCAGCAAGATGAGCTTGGGCTCGGGTTTGAGCTGGCTAGTGATGTTTTTGGGAGGAAGGAGTGTGTGGTAGCTGGAATAAGTGGAGGGGAGCCACCATGGGCCCACGAGGCAGGGGCGCACCCTGGACCCTCGTGGCCAAGTGCTTGCTCCCCCTGTTGTGTTCTCAGTGCCAGATATTCTCAAATATTTCAGAAAAAATCATATTTAAATTTCAGGGCATTTGGAGAACTTTTATTTTCAAGGTATTTTTTATTGCATGGATAATTCAGAAAACAGACAGAAATTATTATTTTTGCTTTATTTAATATAAATAATAGAAAGTAAAAAGAGGGTACAGAGATTTGTGTTTTCCAAATTCATCCATCTCATGCTCATCAAAAGGAATCTACTAACAAGGTTGATCAGGTCTTGTTAACAAACTCATTCTGAATAACATGGAACCGGAGAATTTTCGAATAACACTAGGTTACCTCAACGGGGATATCCACGTCCCCAATAATAAGAATATCATATTTCTTCTTGATAGTAGGTAGAGGAAATTCAAAACCTCCAAAAATAATCGATGGAATTTTCCAATAGAGTTTATACTATGAACTTGAGGTTGTTTCCTCGGAAACTGTACCGTATGCTCGTTTCCATTAACATGAAAAGTGACATTGCCTTTGGTGCAATCAATAACAGCCCCTGCAGTATTCAAAAATGGTCTTCCAAGAATAATAGACATACTATCGTCCTCGGGAATATCAAGAATAACAAAGTCCATTAAAATAGTAATGTTTGCAACCACAACAGGCACATCCTCACAAATACCGACAGGTATAGTAGTTGATTTATCAGCCATTTGCAAAGATATTTCAGTAGGTGTCAACTTATTCAAATCAAGTCTACGATATAAAGAGAGAGGCATAACACTAACACCGGCTCCAAGATCACATAAAGCAGTTTTAACATAGTTTCTTTTACTGCAGCATGGTATAGTTGGTACTCCTGGATCTCCTAGTTTCTTAGGTATTCCACCTTTAAAAGTATAATTAGCAAGCATGGTGGAAATTTCAGCTTCCGGTATCTTTCTTTTATTTGTCACAATTTCTTTCATATACTTAGCATAAGGATTCATTTTGAGCATATCAGTTAATCGCATACGCAAAAAGATAGGTCTAATCATTTCAGCAAAGCGCTCAAAATCCTCATCATCCTTTTTCTTGGATGGTTTACGAGGAAAAGGCCTGGGTTTCTGAACCCATGGTTCTCTTTCCTTACCGTGCTTCCTAACAACAAAGTCTCTCTTATCATAACGTTGATTCTTTGATTGTGGGTTATCAAGATCAACAGCAGGTTCAATCTCTACATCATTATTATTGCTAGTTTGAGCATCAACATTAACATCATCATTAACATTATCACTAGGTTCATGTTCATTACCAGATTGGGCTTCAACATCAAAAATAGAAATATCATTGGGATTCTCAGGTGTGTCTACAACAGGTTCACTAGAAGCATGCAAAGTCTTATCGTTTTTCTTTTTCTTCTGCTTAGAAGGACTAGGTGCATCTACATTATTTCTCTGAGGATCCTGCTCAATTCTCTTAGGGTGACCTTCAGGATACAAAGGTTCCTGAGTCATTTTACCAGTTCTAGTAGCCACTCTAACAGAAAAATCATTATTCGTACTATTCAATTCATTGAACAAATCATTCTGAGCTTTAAGTACATGTTCTACTTGAGTGGTAACCATAGAAGCATGTTTACTAATAAGTTTTAGTTCACCTTTAACATTAGCCATATAATCACTCAAGTGTTCAATCATATAATCATTGCGTTTTAATTCTCTACCAAAATAAGCATTGAAGTATTATTAATTAACCATAAAGTTATCAAACTCATCCAAACATTGGCTAGCAAACTTAGTAGGAGGGATTTCAGCTTTATCATATCTATAGAGGGAATTTACCTTTACTGCCTGTGTCAGGTTATCAAGACCATGTGTTTCTTCAATAGGTGATGGATTAAAACCATGTATTTCTTCAACGGGCGGTAAATTAAGACCACGTATTTCTTCAACAGGAGGTAAATTCTTAACATCTTCAGCTTTTATACCCTTTTCCTTCATAGATTTCTTTGCGTCTTTCATATCTTCAGGACTGAGAAATAGAACACCCCTTTTCTTCGGAGTTGGCATAGGGGTTGGCTCAGGAAGTATCCAATTATTTTCATTGGTCAACATATTATTCAATAAAATTTCAGCTTCATCTGGTGTTCTTTCCCTGGAAACATAACCAACACAACTATCCATGTGGTCTCTGGAAGCATCGGTTAGTCCATTATAAAAGATATCAAGTATTTCATTTTTCTTAAGAGGATGATCAGGAAAAGCATTAAGTAATTGGAGAAGCCTCCCCCAAACTTGTGGGAGACTCTCTTCTGCAATTTGCACAAAATTATATATTTCCCTTAAAGAAACTTGTTTCTTATGAGCAGGGAAATATTTAGCAGAGAAGTAATAAATCATATCTTGGGGACTATGCACACAACCAGTATCAAGAGAATTAAACCATATCTTAGCATCACCCTTTAATTAGAATAGAAATATCTTAAGGATATAATAGTAGCGATTTTTCTCATCATTAGTGAACAGGGTGGCTATATCATTTAATTTAGTCAGATGTGCCACAAAAGTTTCAGATTCATAGCCATAGAAAGGATCAGATTCAACTAAAGTTATTATCTCAGGGTCGACAGAGAATTCATAATTCTTATCAGTAACAAAGATAGGTGAAGTAGCATAAGCAGGATCATATTTCATTCTAGCATTCAGAGTTTTTTTGTTTTAGCTTAGCTAATAATTTCTTAAGATCACTCCTATCATTGCAAGCAAGAAAATCTCTAGGAGTTTCTTCATCCATAACATAAACCTCAGGAACAACAGGCAATTCATATCTAGGGGGAGAATCTTCATCATCACTTTCATCAATATTATAAGTTTCAATAATTTCATTCTCTCTAGCCCTAGCAAGTTGTTCATCAAAAATTCACCAAGTGGCCCAGTAGTATCAAGCATAGAAGTAGTTTCATCATAAGTATCATGCATAGCAGAAGTGGCATCATCAATAACATGCTACATATCAGAATTAATAGCATAATCAGGTATAGGTGTCGCAAGCTTACTCAAAACAGAAGGTGAATCAAGTGCAGAGCTAGATGGCAGTTCCTTACGTCCCCTCGTAGTTGAGGGATAAATCTTGGTTCTTGGATCTTTCAAGTTCTTCATAATGATAAGCATATATAAATCCCATGTGACTCAAAGAATAGAGCTATGCTCCCCAACAACGGCGCCAAAAAATAGTCTTGATAACCCACAAGTATAGGGGATCGCAACAGTTTTCGAAGGTAGAGTATTCAACCCAAATTTACTGATTCGACACAAGGGGAGCCAAAGAATATTCTCAAGTATTAGCAGCTGAGTTGTCAATTCAACCACACCTAGAAACTTAATATTTACAGCAAGGTATTTAGTAGCAAAGTAATATGATAGTAGTGGTAACAGTGGTAAAAGGTAACGGTAGCAAAAGTAATATTTTTGGTGTTTTATAGTGATGATAACAATAGCAACGGAAAAGTAAATAAGCGAAGAACAATATATGGAAAGCTCGTAGGCAATGGATCGGTGATGGAGAATTATGCCGGATGCGGTTCATCATGTAACAGACATAACATAGGGTGACAAAGAACTAGCTCCAATTCATCAATGTAATGTAGGCATGTATTCCGAATATAGTCACACATGCTTATGGAAAAGAACTTGCATGACATCTTTTGTTCTACCCTCCCGTGCCAGCAGGGTCCTAATGGAAACTAAGGGATATTAAGGCCTTCTTTTAACAGAGTACCGGACCAAAGCATTAACACATAGTGAATACATGAACTCCTCAAACTACGGTCATCATCGGGAGTGGTCCCGATTATTGTCACTTCGGGGTTGCCGGATCATAACACATAGTAGGTGACTATTGACTTGCAAGATAGGATCAATGAATATCATATATTGATGAAAACATAATAGGTTCAGATCTGAAATGATGGCACTCGGGCCCTAGTGACAAGCATTAAGCATAGCAAAGTCATAGCAACATCAATCTCAGAACATAGTGGATACTAGGGATCAAACCCTAACAAAACTAACTCGATTACATGATAAATCCCATCCAACCCAGCATCGTACAGCAAGCCTACGATGGAATTACTCACGCACGGCGGTGAGCATCATGAAATTGGTGATGGAGGAAGGTTGATGATGACGATGGCGACGGATTCCCCTCTCCGGAGCCCCGAACTGACTCCAGATCAGCCCTCCCGAGAGAGCTTAGGGCTTGGCGGCGGCTCCATATCATAAAACGCGATGAATCCTTCTCTCTTGTTTTTTCTCCCCGAAAGTGAACATATGGAGTCAAGGTTGACATCGGTGAAGCATCAGGGGGCCTACGAGGGAGGGGCACGCCCAGGGGGCAGGCGCGCCCCCACCCTCATGGACAGGTGGAGGCCCCCTGACGTGGATTCTTCTTCCAGTATTTTTATATATTCCAAAGTAATTCTCCGTTGATTTTCAGGTCATTCCGAGAACTTTTATATCTGCACAAAAATAACACCATGGCAATACTGCTGAAAACAGCGTCAGTCCGGGTTAGTTCCATTCAAATCATGCAAGTTAGAGTCGAAAACAAGGGCAAAGGTGTTTGTAAAAGTAGATACCACGGAGACGTATCAACTCCCCCAAGCTTAAACCTTTGCTTGTGCTCAAGCAATTCAGTTGATAAACTGAAAGTGATAAAGAAAAACTTTTACAAACTCGGTTTGCTCTTGTTGTTGTAAGTATGTAGAGCCAGCATTCAAGTTTTCAGCAAAGATTATGAACTAACCATATTCACAATAACCTTTAGGTCTCATGTTTACTCATATCAATGGCATAATCAACTAGCGAGCAATAATAATAAATCTCGGATGACAACACTTTCTCAAAACAATCATGATATGATATAACAAGATGGTATCTCGCTAGCCCTTCCTGAGACCGCAAAACATAAATGCAAAGCACCTTTAAAGATCAAGGATAGACTAGACATTGTAATTCATGGTAAAAGAGATCCAGTCAAGTCATACTCAATGTAAACTAACAGTAATGGATGCAAATGACGGTGGTGCTCTCCAACTGGTGCTTTGCCCATATAGGAGCAGCTGCGGTGAGTCGGAAGACGGCGTGGCTGAAGATGCAGAAAACACATAATGTTAAGAACGACACATATCTTCGATCTGAAGAAATAACCTAAGAGATCAGCAGCAAGGTACGAGAGTGGTCAAGATTCTGTTGACTGAAGACTAAATTGGGGTCACACAATTTTATTTTATTTTGGTACTGTCAGATCTATGCCGGATGGCTTGATGGCCGTCTTGTGCCTCCCGGTTGACACTGTTCGGAATCTTCCCCGAAGAGCCAGCGACCACTCGCAGAGCAGCCTGCCACCGCCGTCCGTGGCCGCAAGAGCTCCGACTAAAACCCCGCTCCCCGCCAACCGCACTATCGTGGTTGCATCGCCCCGGCGAATCCACAAAGACTCGACATCATCTAGATCCGGCGGAGCAGTACCTTCAACCCACGCAACTCTAAGATAGCCATCTAAGTGATGCTTCCGTGACGAACTTGCGCCCCCGCACCCTTACGTTAGACATCAGCCAACCGGCAGCCTAGGAGCTCCTCCGCCTCGTGGGGTGCTGCTTCCCGTTGGGAATCTATTGGCCAAGAATAAAAATTCTGACAACTGACTCTGTCGGTGTCAAAACCGGCGGATCTCGGGTAGGGGGTCCTGAACTGTGCGTCTAGGCTGGATGGTAACAGGAGGCAGGGGACACAATGTTTTACCTAGGTTCGGGCCCTCTTGATGGAGGTAAAACCCTACATCTTGCTTGATTAATATTGATGATATGGGTAGTACAAGAGTAGATCTACCACGAGATCAGAGAGGCTAAACCCTAGAAGCTAGCCTATGGTATGATTGTATGTTGTCCTACGGACTAAAACCCTTCGGTTTATATAGACACCGGAGAGGTTAGGGTTACACAAGGTCGGTTACAAAGGAGGAGATATACATATCCGTATTGCCTAGCTTGCCTTCCACACCAAGTAGAGTTCCATCCGGACACGAGACGAAGTCTTCAATCCTGTATCTTCATAGTCTAACAGTCCGGCCAGTGGAGATAGTCCGGCTGTCTGGAGACCCCCTAATCCAGGACTCCCTCAGTAGCCCCCGAACCAGGCTTCAATGACGATGAGTCCGGCGCGCAGTATTGTCTTCGGCATTGCAAGGCGGGTTCTTCTCCAATTTCCAAGTGTTCATAAATAGTATCCGGCCCCATAAATGTTGTTCCTCTTGGCTTCTGCGCCCAATAAGGGCAATTTCTCATGCATCGGCGAATACGAGGCGTCAGGGCATTTTTTTTCATTCACCCCCCTAGCCAGATAAATAAATTGTCTATTAAAGGGATTGGGATTCTTAGATCCGATCCACACCATCCTCCACTTAGCGAGAATCCATCAGAGCGCATTTTGAAAAGATCCATTCCAGCCTGGCCGACCTCCGCAGCTCCTCCTCCCGCCCCCGTAGCCCTAAGCTTGGTGATTGGGAGAGGTGTTCAGTCCCACATAGTCAATTGGTCGAGCTGCAGACCAAAGGATTTCTCCCTCCGGCATACATGGTGCCCGTTCGAGCCGAGCTCGCCACCTACAATGGCAGGGGGCAAGCGGAGAGCTTTCCCAGTCCCTCCATGGGGGAACGGGTTTGCTTTGTTCCTTACTTACTAAGGGGACTCAGATTTCCAATTCATCTATTCCTCCGCGGGCTCCTGGAGTTCTACGGCCTCCAACTACACAATCTCACCCCTACCTCCATCCTACACATCGTCGGCTACGTTGCCGTCTGCGAGTTGTTCCTGGGCTACGAGGCTCACTTCGAGCTGTGGAAAAGGCTATTTTGCCTTGTCCCTCGCACACAGAGGGAATCACTTTATCAAGTGGGCGGAGCCGAAGTATGGCGCATCGCCGATACCGGATATCTGCCTGGTACCCCGAAGAAGACGTCCGAAGACTGGCCTTCAGAATGGTTTTATATGGAGGCCAGTCTTCCTGAGTTCAACAATACTCCTGTGAAGAAGCACCAAAGTTGGCACCCAAGGAGCCCCCAGGTGGAAGACGACAGAGAAGTCCTTTATCTGATGAACCAGATTAAGGCACTGGCTCAGTCAGGATTGACAATAACTGAAGTTATGTCAATTTGCATAATGCGGGGAGTGCAACCACTTCAATATTGTGGGCACCCCTTGTGGTGTTTCAACGGAGAGGATGACGCCACCCGCTATGGGCGTAAGGGTCCGGGCGATGCTGCCGCATTAACCAAAATCCTGTCCGAACTGTTCAAGGGAGAGGAGGAGGAGTTCGCCTGCATTAAGCCACGGGACAGATTCTCCATGTACAATCCTCTGAGCTGGGTAAGGTATATCCCTTTACTTCCACCTTCCCGCATTTTTCGTTGTAAGTATTCACCTTGCCAATTTACAGCAGGAACTGCGAAAGGCCATAAGGGAGGTCAGCAGCCCTTCTCCACAGCCGGAGGACCCGGAAAGGGCCCTCGACTCCGGACTTGAAGAAGATCCTCTTATTTCTGTGGAGCTGATAAACAGGCAGTTCTATCAATTAAGCTGCGACGACACCATGGTGGCCATTACGGCCGACTACCCCGGACTGCTCCCTTCATCGCATGTAAGAAAAACTGAAAAGTCCCAACTCAAAAAGTAGGATCCCCCTTTTAGACACCTCACCCATCATATTCATGGCCTTTTTTACAGGGAAGGCATTCAGGATGCCCTGCAATAACGCGCCAACAGGAGGCATCGAGACAGGGTAGGCCAAAAAGGAAGGTGGTTAGGATGGAGACGCCGGCGCAAAGGTACAACAAACCCTACTCCGTGGTTGTATTTTTTCAAAGTATAATGATGCCCATGTTTCTTTAACAGAAAAAACGCTCGCCGGAATATGTCCGGTGATGTCGCCGATCACGTTTCCACCAGTCAGGCACCAGGACCGGACACGGAGGCAGAAGCCGATATGAGGCAGGCGCCGGATGATCCCTCGATAGAGGATGCGGATAGATTATCCGCTACAAACTTAGAAGTGGAGAGCGCCATGAATCATAGGCGCCGCCGGGCCGTACTCCGGGACGCTTGTTTTTCACCAGAGGAGTTTGACG
Organism: Triticum urartu; assembly: GCF_003073215.2. Taxonomy (NCBI): domain Eukaryota; kingdom Viridiplantae; phylum Streptophyta; class Magnoliopsida; order Poales; family Poaceae; genus Triticum; species Triticum urartu. The sequence goes on from NC_053026.1 coordinate 282,319,981, forward strand.
CCTTCAACTCTAGAGAAGCGTACTTCCGTGCTTCTGAAGATGGTCTGGCCAGAGCCACGGATCAGTATGTAAAGGATGTACGGGTGAGTAAATCTGACGAGTTATATGGATCAGTAGCCCGTGAGACTTGAAGTAGTTAGCAGAACTAATTTAAGGATCATCTTTGTTGTGCAGGTTCTTACAGAGAAGAATACCAAGCTGTCCCAGGAGCTGGAGGAATGCAAGACCCAACTACGGGCCGCTGTTGCCGCATTGTAGGAACAGAAAAAGCCTCCAGCTGGTAACATTTACTGTAAATAATTATGGTTACCATATAGTGTGCGGCATGGCTGCTTATCTAACAATAGATTTTGCAGATGAGTCCGGAGAGAATCCGGAGGACCAGCATATTATGCGACAGCTAGAGGCAGGCAAACGCGTGCTGACGGAGGTGAGGCGGGAGAAAAACAATCTCCAAGACGCCAATATAAAGCTGAACGTGGAACTAAAAGATGTTCGGGGCCAGCTTGCAGACTCCGAGAAGGAGAATAAGAGGCTTCAGCGCGGCATTTTCAGTAAGTGCTTGAGCGAATCCTTTGAAGGTATTCGGCGAAGAAGCCGACTAACAGCGTTATGTCTGTAGGTATGCTGACGGGTCGTCCCGCGGAGGAAATGCCGTCTGCGGGTGATCTTCTGTCGTGCTATCACATCTGCACGAACAAGTTCGGCAGGTGATGCAGGGTGTTGCCCAAGCCTTGTGGCCGTCTGTCTCCCTGCCCGAGGGCGTTGCAGAGCTTGCGGAGAAGCTTAAAGGAGCATGGCAGCACCTCCGATTATGGAAGATATCAGCCTGCTCAGGGACTGCAGTAGCCGGCCCGGGGACTGCACCAACATAACAGCCGGCTGCCGACTCCAGCATTTCACCACCCAGCCCGCCCACCCTGGTGGCAGTAGCCACATCGGCAGTAGGAGAAGTCGCGGCTCCGTCATGGGCTCAGTCCATCCTCAACTTCCTAGTAAACCAAGATCTGCCGACTGACGAAACAGAGGCAAGACAAGTCCAACGTCGAGCCGGAGCATACACAATCGTCAACAGAGAACTCGTCAAGCGCAGTGTCACTGGAGTCCTCCAACGGTGCGTCCAGCAAGAGAAGGGCACTGCAATCCTCAGAGACATTCACCAAGGAGAATGCGGCCACCATGCGGCTTCAAGATCACTCGTCGCCAAAGCTTTCCGCCATGGTTTCTTCTGGACGACTGCTTTGGATGACGCCAAAGAATTAGTTAAATATTGCAAAGGGTGCCAACTCTTCAGCTCCAAGCAACACATGCCGGCTTCGGCACTCAAGACCATTCCCCTCACCTGGCCCTTCGCTGTTTGGGGACTGGACATGGTGGGCCCATTCAAGACGGCGCACGGCGGCATAACGCATTTGCTTGTCGCCGTGGACAAATTCACCAAGTGGATTGAGGCAAAGCCGATCAAGAAGCTGAATGGGCCGGCTGCTGTGACATTCATCGCAGACATAACAACTCGGTACGGCGTGCCACACAGCATCATCACCGACAATGGCATGAATTTTGCCAAAGGAGCCTTGGCACGTTTCTGCGCAGCCCAAGGTATCCGGCTGGACGTAGCATCCGTCGCCCACCCGCAGTCAAACGGCCAGGTCGAGCGAGCCAACGGCCTCATCCTCTCTGGCATCAAGCCCCGACTGGTCGTACCACTGGAGCGTTCACCCGGCTATTGGCTCGATGAGCTGCCGGTTGTCCTCTGGAGTCTGCGCACTACCCCAAACAAGTCAACCGGCTTCACTCCTTTCTTCCTCGTGTACGGTGCCGAGGCGATCATCCCAACCGACATCGAGTTCGACTCGCCCCGGGTAACCATGTACACGGAGGCGGAGGCCAAGGAAGCACGAGAAGACGGCGTCGACCTGCTAGAAGAAGGCCACCTGTTAGCCCTCAGTCGGTCTGCCATCTACCAGCAGGGTTTGCGCCGCTACCACAGTTGGAAGGTCAGGCCAAGATCTTTCCAAGAGGGCGATCTTGTGTTCCGGCTGATCCAGCGAACAGCCGGCCAGCACAAGCTCTCGGCCCCTTGGGAGGGCCCCTTCGTCATCAGCAGAGCTCTAGGCAACGACTCCTACTACCTAATCGACGCGCAGAAGCCCAACGCACGCAAGAGAGACGACTCCGGCAAGGAGTCGGAACGACCATGGAACGCCAACCTCCTTCGAAGATTTTACAGTTGAAATGCAGTATGTATCACGCTAACTTTTGTACTAAATACGAGACAATAGGCCCCCCGAGGAGGGCTCGGGGACTGCCATCTTTTATCTATGAATGAAAAGTATCATGCTTATGACCTTGTCATTTCATTTACTTGTTCCGTCCGACACCGGGTTCGACTAGTCGGCCCGGGGACTGGCCGACTGGAGTTATATTAGAAGTCCTACCCGCGGTCAGACAAGTAGTGTGCCGACACCCAGGCTTAGCTCTTGCCAAAGTCGCAGTTCGTAGAACCGGCTGTCCGGCTGGCAAGAGTCAAAAGCAGGAAAGGATGCCCACACGAAAAATGGCCAGGGACCAACGGACTAATATAACGAAAGCCGGTTTGCTGCCTACCACCGACCGACTACCAAAGTAGCCGGCCGGCCGGTTTCCATTCACTTCACTTCAATCCAAGAAAGCTCGAGTACTTGCCTCCCCAAAGAGGGAAGGCGGCAAAGGAAAAAGCCTAAGGATAAAAAGCATACGCGAATGGAAACCAAACATGCACATAATAATATTTACATAAAAGACCTCCAAGAGGCCAGCATTCATCATAGTTTGGATACACCCCCAGTGGTGGAACTGCGAAAGCTTAATAAAGATTGTTCAAAAGGCAACAAGCAGGAAAAATAAGGATGGCAGGTCAAGCTGGCGGAGCGACCGATGAGCCGGGCTGGTCGGCGGAGACGGTTGTGCCGGCTGAAGGAGTGGCCGGCTGGCGAACCTCGGCTTGATCACCGCCTCCCGCAGAGGGCGCGCTTCCACGCGCCTCGTTGCTGGAGGCACGGTCAGCCTGAGGCCGGCCGGTTGTTCCACTAGCCGGCTCGACGTCTTCACCGTCCTCTTCTTCGTCATCCTCGCCCTCGTCGCTGGAGGCGATCTCCTCTGCCGAGTCCTCGCCCACCGTCGGGTTCAGCCCGAACCACTCCTCCGGCTGGGCAACGCCGTCATCATTGATTTCAGGTGCAAAAGCGCTGATGTCAGTGCACTCGGCGATCGTCGAAGCACGCTGGGCGATAGCCGGCTGCACCTCCTCCAGCTCCGTGTCGGCCTCCAGCCGCCAAGTGCGCAGCTGGTCCAGGTTCAGCCTTGGGTACCAAGCTCGAACGAACTCCAACGCCCGCCCGGCTCCAAGACGGGCCGCCGACACCTTCCAAGCTTCAAAGCGACCGACTGCGACCTCCAGCCAGTCGGCAGTCCGGCTTGGGGTGTGGGGGATCGTCTCGCCGGGCCAGAGGGCGGCCAACACCTGCGCCCCGGCACGTTGGAGCCGGCGAAGCATCCGGTGAGCCGGCTGCAGCCGCGCTTGGACAGCCAAGAGCTGCTCCTCAAGCGTCCGATTCGCGTCCGGCGCGATGTTGACCCCCGCCTGATGGCGCGCCTCGTGATGGGCCTCGATGGTTTGGGCGGCGAAGGCGGAGTAGTCGGGAAAGTAGTCTGCACAAGAAAATAGGCAGCAGCACAAGTCAGGCCAAAAACCAGGCGGCAAGGGGCAGGAGAGGAGCGAGGAAGGCGGCTTACCGTCGATCAAGTCCTCGATGCGGCCGAAGCCTTTTCCAGCGCTCGCCGGGTCTCAGCCCAGCTCGCCGCCTCGGTCTCAAACTCTGCCTTCAGGGCGCCCTCGCTATCCTGCGCTTTCTGCAGGGCCGCCTTGTGGCTCTCCTCTTGGTCAGCCAGCTTCTTGGCCAGGCGGTCACGCTCCTGGACCAAGGCAGCGTACTCAGCATCCTTGGTATGAAGGGCGGCCTGCGCTTCACCGAGCTCCCTCCTCAAGTCGGCGTTGGCCCCTGAAAGCATGAAAGACGAAAGAAAAAAAACCAATAAGGAAAAAGTCGTCAAGGGAGATCCGACACGACTGCTCAGTAGTCGGCCCGAATCTCGAGGACTACACCCAGTGGGTGCGCTGACGTGCCCCCATAGGAGACAGACAAGATCAAGCACTTACTTCGGCTGTTGGCCAGGTCGTCGGTCTTTCGACCCAACTCCTGAGCCTGGGAGTTGAAGGCGGCAGCACGGGAGTTATGATATTCCTGGAAGTTCAGACAGGAAGCAAAAATAAGGTAGTCGTCAAGAAAGATCCGACCCGACTGCTCAGCAGTCAGCCCGAATCTCGGGGACTACACCCAGTGGGTGCGCTGACGCGCCCCCATGGAAGAAATCAAGAGACCAAAGCGGCCAAGAATGAAAGACTCACCCGGATGGCGGCCCGCGTCGACAGGAACTCCTGGGTGTACTGCTGCAGCAGGGCGGCCTGAGCTTGATGCCGGCTCCGGACCTCTTGAGCCGCCACATTCAGCTCGCCAGTCCCCCCGCTGGGAGTCCACTCGGACGTGGCGGTGCTGGCTGCCTCCAGAGCCTCCGCCGACTGGCCGGCGCCCGCAACTCGGCGCGACTCCGGCGGAGTGGCGCCTCCCCCTGCGCGCCGACGCGTCACCGGCTGCACCTCAAAGCCGGCTCCGTCCTCCGGCTCACCCCCGGCCGTCTCCTCTGGCGCCGCTGACGATTGGCCGCCTTGGCCCGCTCTGGTTGGCGCTGCCGGTGGTGCTCTCCCCGTGAAGACCACGAGGTCCTCCCTCCTCTCCATCAGCGGCGGGTCTTGGATGATTTCCTCCGCCAGGGGCAATGGGGTGTCAGGGGCCACGGCTCGGAGGGGAATGGCGAGCAGCGGAGGCTGGTTACGCGAACCCTCCGCCTCCGTTTCCGCGGTCGCCGCCTCCGCCTGGGCCTTGGCTGCCGTGTCGGCCTGCTCCCTCGCCACCTGGGCGGCTGCTTTTTCCGCCGCCTCACGCTCCTCCCGCGCCTCACGGGCGTTCCGCTCCGTGGCCTCCCTGAGGTCGGCGCGGGGGTCCACGCGGAGGGAGCCCGAAGACCCTCCAGTCGGCCCAACTATGGAGCCGCTCGGACCCCGCTCAAGGGAAAGCGGCGCCCTGTCCAGCGAGCGGGAAAAGGTTAGGAAGAATGTTCGAACAGGAGAGAACGATGAAAAGCATGCGACCAGGCAATCGACGACTTACGCTGAGACCGCCTGAGGCTGCTTCACCGCCTTGCGGAAGCGGGCTGCTTTCGCGGCCGCCTCATCTCGTTTGGTCGCCGCGGTGGAGGCTCTGGACTTCTTCGGCTGACTGCCGAAGAGGATTGACGCGGCCCGGCGCTTCTGTGCGCCGCCGCTGGCAGCCGGCGCGGTGGACGAGCCCGCGCCCTGATGGTCGGCCGCCGGCTGGCGACGCGGGGCGACTTCGGCTTCGGCATCATCCAGCCAGTCCTCAAAGCTGGCGGTAAGCCCTGTGCCTCCGGGCTCGGCGTCGTCCCCCACGACGGCGTCTTCCATGGCGGCCACCCCCAAATCCGGGTCGTCGACGTCGTCCATCGTGCGGTCGGGGACGTACTGGCGTTCTATCCCTGCTGCCCCGGTCGTCGGTGGAAGAAGAGGGTTCTGCTAAGAAGAACCGACCGATCAGAAGCCGGCCATCATAAAGCCGGCTACCAACAAAAAGAAGAAAGAGAGGAAAGCTTACCACAGGCGGAGGGTTGGCGCGAGAATACGGCACCTTGCCGTATCGCCAGTCCTCGGCGAGCTTGCAATTGGAGATATTATTTACCATGTACGACACCTCCACGTGAGGCATCTCCCTGGTGCTCAGCCGGCTTGGGTCGAAGCGGCCGCTCATCTGACACATCATGTGGGGCCGGCTTTGGAGAGGAAGTATCCGGCGCTCCACGAAGGCGGCCACAAAGTCGGCCCCGCTCAGGCCTTCCGACTGGATCATCACCCGAAGCCGGGAGACGGCAGCGTTCTACCTGGACCGGAAACTCCATGAGGGCTGCTTCCCAGCCGGCGGGCCGGCTATGTAAGCCGGCAGGTTGACGTGGTCTCCTTGCTGGGCGACGTTCTTCACGTAGAAGTATGACTTCTGCCAGATCTTCACCGACTAGATCAGGGGGATGGACAGGAACGGGTTGTTCTCGCCCGACCTCCTCATGGCGATGTAGGCCCCGCAGGGGGCGGGCACGCCTGCGACGACGGTGCCGAGTTTGCTCTGGAAGAATTCCCCCCAGAGCTCCAGCGTGGGGAGCAGCCCCAAGAAACCTTCGCAGAGAGAGACGAAGGCCGACAGCAGCATCACCGCGTTGGGCGTGACGTGATGCGGCTGAAGATTGTAGAACTCGAGGAAGGAGCGCAGGAATCCGCTCGCCGGAAGGCCGAAGCCGCGCAGGAAGTGCGAGCGGAAGACGACCCGCTCGCCCTCCTCCGGTGCCGGCGAGATCTCCATCTCTGGCGTCAGGCGGACCCGCACGAGGTTGGCGTCGGGCAGGCGCCGAGTCTGGCGGAGGAACTCAACATGGTCCTCATGGACGTTCGAGCCATCCCACGAGCTCGACAGCGCCATGGGAGTAAGATGATGTGGTGGCGCGGCGGCGCTGAGACGGGAGGCTGCGGCGGCAACGAGAGGAAGAAAGGAGGACGAGAAGGGGCGGAGCGAGAGAGAGCGTGCGAACCTCTGTCTCTCCCCCTCCTCCCCCTACTTATAGGGTCGCGTGGTGGAGCCGAGGAGGCGCGGCGTGGGGAAACGTGGGGATCGATCATGCCCACTCCCCCACGTCCCGCGTTTATTACGCCCTAACGGCGAAATAAAATCGCCATGGGAAGGCGAGCGGTCCACCTGGGCCGCAGAAGATCAGCATTTGGGCCGAGGCCTAGGAGTGGCGGGCCCGGGCCTGCGGCGGTGTCCCGTCGCGCGCGCGCGCGCTGGCAGGGTCGGCTGCCACGTGGCCCGTGGGAGGGCCCGCGGTCAGCACGCGGGTCGACCACTTTCCCACCTGCAAGACGCAGGGCTCCCCGAAATCGGCATACACCAGCAAAGCCGGCTCTTCAGGGTAGGAAGCTGACCAAGCTTCTCGTCCCTTTGTCCGCCTCGAAGCTCGATCAGCTTCGGGGACTACTGTCGGAGTAAATAGCCATGGGTAGCCTAGCCGGCTTCCCCTGGCCCTTCTGAAAAAATTACGAGCCCGTCCGGCTCTCAAGAATCCAAGACATGGGGCCGCCTTCCCCTTGCTGGCTGTCACCCAGGCCGGTTTTCGGAAGGCGGCCCGACTTTAGCCCTCATGAAAAAAGCCATGGGAGGGCCGACTTCGAGAAGCCGGCCGCGAGGAGGCCGACTTCGAGAAGCCGGCCGCGAGGAGGCCGACTCCAAGAAGCCGGCTCCCATAAAGCGGTCGAGACCGTACCCTCAAAGTTTGCATCCACCTAGCGGCGATGAGACGGGGCGTGGCTACAGTAAAGCCTGCCACCCCCAAATCCCGGAGCACGATCGGCACAGTGCGCCGTACGGGTGACCATGACCCGCCCGACGCAACACTGTTGCCATGCCGACCCTGATGCCATCCACGACGGACTACCAGCGCGGCCCACGGGCGGTGGGTCCCTTCGGGCAGAGAGACACCCGAAGGCGGCCACACCTCCCCCAGTTGGCCCAAGAGAGAGCCGGCTCCCCGCAGCCGGCTTGCCATCTTCCTCGAAGGAGACGCCCCATTAAGGAGACAAGACGTGGTGAGGCTACAGTAATCGCCCGCCGGGCGGCGGTACTGTAGCCACGCCTACCACGACGAAGCCCACGTCACCAAGATGGAGCAACAGTAGCCAGCTGCCGACCAGGTCCCGGACAGTGGGGCCTGCCTGTCGACCGAGGAGCCGGCAGCTGGCGGGACCCACCAATCGGCGGGCCCCAGCGGCCGGCGCAGAAGCCGGCGAGCGCAGTCACAGACGGCTGGGCCCCGTGCCTAGTCGGATTACCATTGTACCCCCGGGGGGTAGGCCTATATAAACCCCTCGGGGCACCCATGCAAAGGGTGGGACCCCCAGCTAGTTTTAGACACCACACAAGGAGAAGAAGCAAGCTGGCCTTGCCCTTCTTCCTCCTCCCACCGAACAGCTCAAGGAGCATTATGTAGCTACTTGTCCATCTAGTGATCATGCGGAGACCCCGCGGAGCAGCAGTAGGGGTGTTATCTCCACGGAGAGCCCCGAAGCTGGGTAAGATTCGCCGGCGTGCATGTCTTCGCCTCATCCTGTTTCCAGGCACTGGCGATGTCTTACTGGCTCCCACAATGCTAAGCCACATGTTGGCATATGTCGCACCAACCACCCGACAGCAGTGATGTTGGTGGCTACTTCAGGGTTGTTAACCTCCACTTCAGAAGCTGGAGGGTCGGTCACGTTCTCCTCGAGAACAACATCTTGGTGAGACGGGGGTGTAGCAACTCTTGAAACTCTTAGGGCTTCTTCTTCTTCTTCATCGGCTGATGCAGCCAGAACATCTTCAGCCATTTTGGCTTCGGATTCAGACATGTGCATTGTGGGAGTGACTTGGGGCCTTGGTCCTTTGTGAAGCCTGCGTAATGCGGGTGATGCTTGTGGAGATGGAGTGTGTTGGGCCTCAAAGTCATCAGCATCTTGCACTGATGGGGTAGCTTGCGGTTGGGGAGAGCTTGGAGTGTCTTGTCTTTGTGGGTAATCAGCCCATGATGCATCCTGAGCAGTTGGCGTCAAAGGACGACCAATGCTGATGAGTTCGTTGTGCGTAAGCACAGGCAATGATACCAACTGATGCTCGATCTGAGGAAGGACTTCATCATCTTCAACATTGTCATGGTGACCAATGTCTTCAGCAGCGGTGGGGTCAACTGCTGGAATGTCTTCAGCTTCAGGAGCCTTTGTGGAAGCAGGCTCATGAATTACCATCCGTCATTCTTGATGCGAAGAGGCAGGACGAGCAACCGAGATGGGCTCAACAATAAGGGGCTCTGTGGGAGCAGCCCGATCTTTCTTGGTTTTGCGCTTCTTCTTGGAGGGAGCGACATCAGAAGCTTCAGGATGTTTCCTCTTTCTGGCTTCAGCCTCGGCAGCTCTTGTCTTCTTTAATTTTGAAGCCACCGTGGGGACCTTGGGCTTTGAGCCTGTCATACTGGCTGGGAAGACAATGGGATGTGCTTCCTGCCTTGTTGCTTCAGGTTCGGCCACAGCTGGCTTCTTCTTCTTCTTTGCAGCCATCCTGGGATTGATGCCAGGACGCCCAAGAGCCTTGCACTTTTCAGCTTCATTGTAGGCTTGCACGCACTTGTCAGCCAGACTCTTCATGCGCTCACGAGAACCTTTAGCTTCTTCGTGTTTCTTGAGAAAGGCTTCCTTGAGCTCGTGCAGCATAATCTTGAAGTTCTTGACATCTTGCACGCTGAGCTTTGCCATGTGCTTCTTGAACTGAGCTTTCTCATAGTCGATCTTTTGCTTCAGTTCAACGATGCGCTGAGCTAGAGCTAGCTCAGAAGCAATGGCGCCAGTGAAAGCGACGCTGAGGCCAATTGGAAGGTGCAGATCATCAAAGCTGAGATTGGGGGTTTCAAACCACTCATCAATGAAGTTGTGAATGATTGCCACGTCAAAGAGAGGCAAATCATTGAAGATTTCAGCTTCTTCCTTGCTCTTAATCAGTTGCTCAAGAGTGACATCTGCAAGATCTTCATCGCTGGATAGATCAATGGCGTCATTGCGCAGAATAGCAGCAGTAGTCAGTTCTTGGCTAGTGGGTTGCAAGGGCATCTTCACTCTCGAGGGCTTGGAGATGCGTGAAAAATCTTCAGACTGCACACTGTGTTCAGGAGGTGCAGTGGCCAGAGGCTTCGCTTGTAAGACCTTTGGTGCAGGAGCAGGCTTTAAAGCTTTAGGCTTCTTCAGTTTCTTTGGCTTCGGCGGTGCAGGCGCTTCATCAGATTCAGCGTCATTTGCAGGCCCATCCATGGCTATCCCTTAAACGATGATATGAGTGATGAGACCTTCTAGGTTGTAGAAGGGCCCAACAAGATTGGGTTCAGCTTCACGTGTGCCATCAGCACGAGGAGCAGAGGGGCCTGGATTGAAGTCTAAGCCTCGTAACTTCTTGTTCTCTTTGGCCGAGTTCCTGGCAAACTCAAGGTTGCGCTTGAACAGATTATCAACGCGGCACCACAGTAATGAAGATGGGTCTGCATCCGCAGGCTGCGGTCCACGGACCATGCAAGGATAGAAGCCTTGTTCAATGGCTTCAGCTCTGGACTTGGGTTGAAGATTTCTGTATAGAATGTCTCCCCATGGTCGTTTGATGGCATTCTTCTCAGCATACTCCTGGGTCACGAACCTGTACTTGAACCATTGTTCTCCCAATATCTTCGAATCCATTAGATTCGAGTTTTTCGCTGATTGTAGTCCTCCTCTGGATCTGTCTTGTACAGCTCATAGAGGTCAGGAGGCAAATCTCTAGAGGTGTTGCCACGACGCTGTCTGCCACCTTTTCTTGTAGGTTTCTCTGGTGCCATGAACTTCAAACTGAATGGCTTCAACACGTTCAAAGGTTTCAAAGGCTTCTGCTTGCTGGTCAAATAGGAACTGGCTTCGGGAGAATTTATATGATGCTGTAAGAATTCTGCAAATGAATGCAGACTATGAGAACTAAGGGATTCTCCCACGGACATGTACCCGTGACAGCATTAAGGTGCGAGGGAAGGGGAAGAGGTCATATGCATTCTCAGAAGATTTTGAAGATAAATTAGTTTAGAAGACATTCACTCATAGATAGAGAGTTGGTTCCAGATTTGTACGAATCCACGAATAAGTACAAGTGAGGAATCTAACTACTTTGTGAAGCATAAGTGAACATACTAGGCATATTATGAGATGCAGTATGAAATAGATCCAACTTGTGTGAACAGAAACTGCTTGTGGTAGAAAGTGATGAATCTATAGGATCAAAGGGGCCATAAAAAGGAAGTTTTATTTACCACATGAAGAACTGCTAGACAGAGTGGGAGAGGAGGCCGAGCAGTTCGATCGTCCGTGCTCTAACTTGGCGACGGAGGACACCTACGACGACGGCGGAGAAGACGATGTCCGCGGCCGGCGTGAAAACGGCGTCGGTGAGGTCGCGGCAGCTAAGCGCTTCGTCGCCGGCGTCGTCGAGGGCTAGTGGTGGCGCTAGGGTTTGTGCGAGAGTGGAAGAAGGGATAATGACTGTGGTGAGGCGTGTATTTATAGGGATAGGGACGGCACAGTGTTATTACACAGGTGCCCCTGGCGATTCACATCTGAAGGACACGTGGCTATCATGCAACATATCAGAGGTTGTTCCACGTTCCCACGCACGCCTGGATTGCCGGGTGGTCGTTCCCACTTCTCCGGGTTTCAGGTGAAGGAATTAGCATTGAAAGCGGACTTAATGTTTGTCTCTGTATCTTCTGCTGACAAGGACGCAGAGAAGACATTCGACAGTTTCAATAGAATGCATATGATTTGGACAGATAGAGTTTGAGATAGAAAGCATAGAGATATTAGGGTCTGATCACATTCACTTAGTTCAAAAGATTCAACAAGGAAGATGTAGCTATAAGTGAATGTTGTAGAGGACAGAACACTAGTATGTATATATCAGAAGACAATCAAGTCAACATAGTGAAGATAATCATGAAGACAAGTTGAAATTGAAGACAAACCAAATGTGAAGACATAGCAAATGTAACGTCATGGGTAAAACACTTCAAATAGAAGAATTTGGTGGTGGCGTTACCCACCGTATAGGAATATTAGACCTAGACACGGCACACAATTATCATGGCGCTCCAAAGTCAAAATCAACGTTAATGTATTCACACTCAGAATGCAAGTCTTCATTGATTGAAGATATACTTTACTTCGTGTGTTGCACAACTAAGTCATCAACATGCATAAGTGTTAGGATGTGTGCCTGATCACAGGACATTTGAGGATTCCAAGATATTTAGCTCACACCGTAACTTGCAAAACCTCTTCTCATCCAAGGGCTTGGTGAAGATATCTGCCAATTGCTCTTCAGTCTTGACGTGTATGATATCAATATATTCCTTCACAACATGATCTTTGAGAAAGTGATGACGAATTTCAATGTGCTTTGTCTTCGAGTGATGAACTGGGTTATTGGCAATCTTGATGGCACTTTCATTGTCGTAGTAGAGTGGCACTTGCTTCAGGTGAATGCCATAGTCTTTGAGTGTTTGCTTCATCCATAGAAGCTGAGCGCAGCAAGATCCAGCAGCAATGTATTCAGATTCAGCAGTGGAGAGAGATACACAGTTCTGCTTCTTTGAAGACCAACATACAAGTGATCGTCCCAGAAAATGACATGTGCCTGATGTAGACTTGCGATCCACCTTGTCACCAGCATAATCAGCATCCGAGAATCCAACTAGATCAAACTCTGAGCCCTTTGGATACCATAATCCTAGTGTTGGGGTGCGAGCCAAATATCTAAGAATTCCCTTCACAGCTAAGTGATGCGATTCCTTTGGTGCCGCTTGGAACTGGGCACACATGCAAACACTAAGCATGATATCTGGCCTAGATGCACATAAATAAAGCAAGGAACCATTCATGGAGCGATATACCTTTTGATCGAACTCTTTACCATTGTCGTCGGGACCCAGATGATGTTTGGCTGGCATTGGCGTCGTGAAGCCTTTGCAATCTTGCATCCCAAATTTCTTCATGCAATCTTTGAGGTATTTCTCTTGAGATATAAAGATGACGTTGCGTTGCTGACGTATTTGAAGACCAAGGAAGAACTTCAGCTCACCCATCATGGACATCTGATATTGCTCTTGCATCATATATCCAAACTCATCAGTGTATTTCTGATTGGTGCAGCCGAAGATAATGTCATCCACATATATTTGGCACACAAATAGTTCACCATCATATGTCTTCGTGAAGAGAGTGGGGTCGAGGGAACCAGGTTTGAAGCCTTTGCTCTTCAGGAAGTCTTTGAGTGTGTCATACCAAGCCTTAGGGGCTTGTTTGAGGCCATACAGTGCCTTGTTGAGCTTGTACACCATATCAAGATGTTTTGGATCTTCAAAGCAAGGCAGTTGTGCAACATACACTTCTTCGTCAATCTTGCCATTGAGAAAAGCACTTTTCACATCCATTTGATGCAGAAGAATGTTATGATGATTTGCATAGGCCAGCAGTATGCGTATGGCTTCAAGTCTAGCCACATGAGCAAATATCTCATCGAAGTCAATCCCTTCAACTTGAGTGTATCCTTGAGCAAAGAGACGAGCCTTGTTTCTGACAACTTGACCATGCTCATCTTGCTTGTTATGGTATATCCATTTGGTGCCTATTATATTGTGCTTGCGAGGATCAGGACGCTTAACCAGTTCCCATACATTATTCAGCTCAAACTATTGAAGCTCTTCTTGCATAGCTTGAATCCATTCAGGTTCCATGAAGGCTTCAACAACTTTCTTGGGTTCAGATATTGAGACAAATGCGAAGTGCCCACAGAAATTTGCTAGCTGTGTTGCCCTTGAACGAGTGAGTGGACCTGGTGCTTTGATGCTATCAATTATTCTCTCAATCTGCACTTCATTTGCAACACGAGGATGTACAGGACGAAGATTTTGCTCTTGCTGATCATTTTCATCGTTAGAAGGATTGTCTTCAGGCTGAGCATTGTCTTCAGGTTGATCAGGTGCAGAGATGATAAGTTCCTCTTCAGGCTGAGCTTCAGATGGTATGATTTCTCCAGTTCCCATAAGTTCGATTGATTCACTGGATGGAACTTCATCTAGCACATTTGGCAGGTGCTCTCTTTGCGAGCCGTTAGTCTCATCGAACCGCACATCCACAGTTTCAACCACTTTGTAGTGAAAGAGGTTGAAGACTCTGTAGGAGTGCGAATCCTTTCCATATCCAAGCATAAAACCTTCATGTGCTTTTGGTGCAAATTTTGAAGTGTGATGTGTATCCTTGATCCAGCACCTGGCACCAAATACTCTGAAGTAACTGACATTTGGCTTCTTGCCAATAAGGAGCTCATAAAATGTCTTGTTCAGAAGCTTGTGAAGATAAACACGATTGATGATGTGGCATGCAGTATCAATGGCTTCAGGCCAGAATTTTCTTGGAGACTTGTATTCATCAAGCATCATCCGAGCCATCTCAATAAGTGTTCTGTTCTTGCGTTCAACGACGCCATTCTGCTGTGGCGTGTACGGAGCTGAGAATTCATGTGTGATGCCCAAAGTATCAAGATATGTATCTAGCCCAATGTTCTTGAATTCAGTGTCATTGTCACTTCTGATGTGCTTTATCTTGACACCATAGTTGTTCATGGCTCAATTGGCGAAGCGTCTGAAGACATCCTGCACTTCAATCTTGTAGAGGATTATATGCACCCAACTATATCTTGAATAATCATCAACAATGACAAAGCCATAGAGACAAGCAGTAGTAGTAAGAGTTGAGTAATGAGTGGGACCGAAAAGGTCCATGTGGAGCAGTTCGAAGGGTTGAGTCATCATCATGATTGTCTTCGAGGGATGCTTGGCCGTCGTCATCTTTCCTGCTTCACAGGCACCGCATAAGTGATCCTTCTTGAACTTGACGCCCTCGATGCCTATGACATGCTTCTTTCTTGCAAGAGTGTGCAAGTTCCTCATGCCAGCATGCCCTAGCCTCCGATGCCAGAGCCAGCATTCTGAAGCTTTTGCTAGAAGACATACGGCAAGTTGTGGTCCTGTTGAGAAATCTACCACATACAAATCATCTTTCCGATACCCTTCAAACACTAGAGACTTGTCAGATTCCATTAGAACAAGGCAACGATATTTTCCAAACATCACAATCATGTTTAAATCGTAGAGCATTGAGACAGACATTAAGTTGAAACCAAGGGATTCAACAAGCATGACTTTATCCATGTGTTGATCCTTTGAGATTGCAACTCTACCTAGACCCAATACCTTACTTTTACCAGTGCCAGAAAATGTGATGTGACTTTTGTCAGATGGACGTAAGGTTGAGTCCATAAGAAGACTTCGCTTGCCAGTCATGTGATTAGTACACCCACTCTGAAGCAGTTGGTGTCGTACCCTACAGTGCAGTTAGGGGGATAGGCTTCACGAAGAGAATTGTGAAGCAAAAACATTTGACGAGCAAGTGGATTATGAAAGCTTAGATCGAGGTTAGGACTGATAGGGCAAGTAGCAAGTGACTCAGGAACAAAATACATAATAAGACCATTTGGGCATTTGATCTTGCGCCCTACAAGATGTTTAAGGTCCCCAGCAATAGCTTCAGATGATTTTGGTTTTCGGCTGGAGACCTTTCCCTGCAAAAGAGAGTTATGCTTTCTTAGCCACCCACATCTTCAAGGGTGGCTTTGAAGCAATGAGTCTAAGTGCAGCATCTGAGAACTTTGGCTTTGGAGCCCTAGCAAAAAATCTTGCAGGTGGACAATAGTACTCATAAGAATAAGAAGAATAGTTCTTGGTCTTATGAACATGGCGGTTTGATGAAATGCGCTCATATTCATAGGCCTGAGTATGGATTCCCTGCAAAACATTTGCGTTAGTGTGACTCAGGTGAGTCCTCTATCTATATGAAGCCTTTGGACCGTATGAAGCCTGTGGTCTGGGGTTTGTCTTCTTCACATGCGGTGTCATGACGATATTCACAGGACGATTCTCCAAACACCTTTTCGGCACCGAGACCTTCTTCATAGGCGGTCCATTCCTGTAGTTAGTACCATTATACCTGGCAAACACTTCACCCTTCTGATTCTTAAACAATTTATAGTTTGCATCAAAGGATTCATCAATAACAATGGGATTAGCACAAGTGAAGCCAGATAGGGTGGATGGATCCACTGAAGGTCCCTTTGCGGCAACCCATGTGGTTTTGGGGTACTGCTCAGGTTTCTAGTAAGAGCCATCAGCATTCATTTTCCTTTCGAACCCAACACCCTCTTTCCTAGGGTTTCGGTTCAGGATCTGCCTTTTGAGGACATCACATAGTGTCTGATGCCCTTTGAGACTTTTGAACATCCCTGTTTCAAGCAATGTCTTCAACCTAGCATTCTCATCAGCAATAGCAGTGGCATCCTCAACAGAGGGGTTAGTTGGCACATCAGCAGTTGAAGATATTGCAATGGTAGCAGCAGTAGAACAACCAGCAACAGAAGTAGCGTTGTCACGCTCAATACATTTAAGACATGGTGGTTCAAATCCTTCCTGAGTGGTACTGATCTGTTTGGCGCGAAGTGACTCGTTTTCCTTTTGAAGATCTTCATGAGCCGCTCTCAATTTCTCAAGATCTTGCTTTCTTTGAAGATAATCATAGGAAAGCTTTTCATGAGTTGTTGAGAGCGTTTCATGACGACTTTCAAGTTCCTCATACTTAACGTGAAGATTTTTTATGTCTTCAATTAAGGACTGAGATCGAGTCATTTCAGCGTCTAACAGGTCATCGCCTTTGTCTAAAAGATTTTGAATATGTTCCATAGCTTTCTGTTGTTCAGTTGCAATTTTAGCAAGTGTTTTGTAGCTGGGTTTGGAACCACAATTAGAGTCATCTTCACTGGAAGTTTGATAGTGAGTAGTGTGTGTGTTTACCATGGCACCGCGTGCCATGAAGCAGTAGGTAGGAGCGGAGTAGTCCTTGTCATTTGCATCGGTGTCAGTGACGGAGTCATTGTCTTCAGTGTTGAAGATGGACTTGGCAACGTATGTTGTAGCCAGACTCGCAACGCCAGAATCAGACTCCTCCTCAGACTCCACCTCCGCCTCCTCAAAAGCGGACTCCTCCTCTGAGTCCATTTCCTTGCCAACAAACGCACGTGCCTTGCCACATGAGCTCTTCTTGTGTGATGAAGACTTTGAGGAGGACTTGTAAGAAGACTTTGAGTATTTCTTCTTCTTCTTGTCGTCAGAATCATACTCCTTGCTCTTTTTTTTTTCTTGTTCTCATTGTCCCACTGCGGACACTCAGAGATGTAGTGGCCAGGTTTCTTGCACTTGTGGCATGTTCTCTTCTTGTAGTCATGACCAGAAGCTTCATCATTCCTTGAGCTTGATCGTGAGGACTTTCTGAAGCCTTTTTTCTTGGTGAATTTTTGGAACTTCTTCACAAGCATAGCAAGCTCCTTTCCAATGTCTTCAGGATCATCAGAACTGCTATCAGATTCTTCTTCAGATGAGTAGACAGCTTTTGCCTTCAAGGCACGAGTTCGCCCATAGTTGGGACCGTAGATGTCTCTTTTCTCAGAAAGCTGAAACTCGTGTGTGTTGAGCCTCTCAATTATGTCATATGGATCGAGTGTCTTGAAGTCAGGAAGTTCTTGAATCATCAGGGCTAGGGTGTCAAACGAGCTGTCAAGTGATCTCAGGAGTGTCTTGACGACTTCATGCTTGGTGATCTCAGTGGCGCCGAGGGCTTTAAGCTCATTTGTGATGTCAGTGAGTCGATCAAACGTGAGCTGGACATTCTCATTGTCATTTCTCTTGAAGCGGTTGAAGAGGTTGCGAAGGACATTGATTCTCTGATCTCTCTGGGTTGAGACACCTTCGTTGACCTTGGAGAGCCAGTACCAGACAAGCTTATATGTTTCCAAAGCACTCACGCGGCCATACTGTCCTTTGGTCAGATGACCACATATGATGTTCTTGGCAGTGGAGTCCAGTTGAACGAACTTCTTGACATCAGCAGCGGTGACACCTTCACCAGCCTTGGGAACGCCATTCTTGACGACATACCATAGGTCGACATCAATGGCTTCAAGATGCATGCGCATCTTATTCTTCCAGTAGGGATATTCAGTTCCATCGAAGACAGGGCATGCAGCGGAGACTTTGATTATCCCTGCAGTCGACATAGCTAAAACTCCAGGTGGTTAAACCAAATCACACAGAACAAGGGAGTACCTTGCTCTGATACCAATTGAAAGTGCTAGTGATCGACTAGAGAGGGGGTGAATAGGCGATTTTTATGAAAGTCTTCAAAACATGGAAGTTTCGAAAATAAACGATAGAAATAAACCTATTACCATGCAGTGGAAGGTAGACTACACTAGGCAAACCATAGTCAAGTATTCAATGGAGTGAAAGCACAATGACTAATAGCAGCTAGGCAGTAAAGATCAGGTAGGAAGATATTGTGAAGCCAATTAGAACAAGCAGTCACTCAATGAAGACAAAAGATAAGGCAATCATACAATGACTTCACAAGGACCAACAGTAAGTAAAGGGAAGGGAATGATGAAACCAGTGACTTGTTGAAGACAATGATTTGTTGGACCAGTTCCAGTTGCTATGACAACTGTACGTCTGGTTAGGGAGGCTGAGATTCAACTCAGAAGACCTCGTCTTCACCTTATTCCCCTTGAGCTAAGGACACCCAGTCCTCGCCCAATCACTCTGGTAAGTCTTCAAGGTAGACTTCCAAACCTTCACAGACTTCGTTCACCGGCGATCCATAATGACTCTTGGATGCTCAGAACGCGACGCCTAACCGGCTGGAGGATTCACAGTCCTCAAGTGTAATAAGTCTTCAGATCACACAGACAGGAAGACTTAAGTGATGCCTAACACTCTTTGGATTTGGGTGTTTAGGGCTTTATCCTCGCAAGGAATTCTCTCTCAAAGGCTTCGAGGTGGGTTGCTCTCAAACGACAAAAGCCATGCACTAACTCTAAGCAGCCAACGGTTTATGGTTGTAGGGGGTGGGCTATTTATAGCCACTAGGAAACCCGACCTGATTTGTCCGAAATGACCCTTGGTCACTAAGGAACTGACACGTGTTCCAATGGTCAGATTTCAAACACACACGGCAACTTTACTTGGGCTACAAGCAAAGCTGACTTATCCAACTCTGGACAAGATTTGCTCTCATATTCTTCACTCGAAGACATAGGATTTTGGTTAAGCATCACTTCAGTCATTCTGACTGGTTCACTTGGACCCCACTTAACAGTGCGTTGGTTCCTATGACTCAACAAAGAAAAACATAGAATGACGAAACTGCTAAGTCTTCGCGCTCCATGGTCTTCACGCGATGTCTTCTCTTGTCATAGTCTTCAATGTGAATGTCTTCACATACCACCTTTGACTTCAATGTCTTCATACATTTTTAGGGGTCATCTCTGGTAGGAAAACCAAATCAATGAGGGACTTCTACCTGTGTTATCCTGCAATTCTCACAAACACATTAGTCCCTCAACTAGGTTTGTCGTCAATACTCCAAAACCAACTAGGCGTGGCACTAGATGCACTTACACCGCCGAGTCCGGCGTGAATTTCTGCTAAAAGATTCCGCCCTTCCTCTTCGGAGATGCACCTTTGAAGGACTCCAGTAGTGCTTTTCTTGTACAATTCTCCCTCATGGACCCTGTAGGCCTTGGATCGCCGCACTATGGAGCGTGCCTCATTTTGGTCCTCCGGAAGTTCCTGTCTGGTTAGGTAGGCCAGGAATGGTTCTATCCACGGGGCAATAATGGTCATTATTTCGTGGACTGAAGGTGTTATTTCGGTGGCGGAGCCTCCGATTGTGTCAGAGAGTTCGGTATTGGGTGTTTTGGCCGGGTCCGGACTGTTGTTACCGGTGTCCCCTTCCCATACTACGGATGGCTTGAAAAGCCTTTCCAAAAATATATTGGGGGGACCGCGTTGCGTTTTGCGCCGATGCGGGCGAGGATGTCCGCCGCCTGATTGTTTTCCCGAGCCACATGGTGAAATTCGAGTCCCTCGAACCGAGCTGACATTTTTAGGACGGTGTTTCGATAGGCCGCCATTTTCGGATCCTTGGCGTCAAAATCTCCATTTATTTGGGATATTGCGAGGTTTGAGTCCCCGCGCACCTCCAGGCGTTGAATGCCCATGGAGACTGCCATCCGAAGACCATGCAACAAAGCTTCGTATTCGGCTGCGTTGTTGGAGTCTGTATACAGTATTTGCAGTATGTACCAAACGGTATCTCCGGTTGGGGACGTCAGAACGACGCCATCCCCTAGACCGGCCAGCATTTTAGAACCATCGAAGTGCATGATCCAATTGGAGTATGCGCCGTACTCTTTAGGGAGTTCGGCCTCTGTCCATTCGGTGACGAAGTCGTCCAGTACTTGCGATTTAATGGCTCGGCGAGGTTTATATGTTATGTCGAATGGGAGGAGTTCAATGCCCCATTTGGCAATCCGGCCCGTAGCATCGTGGTTGTTGATAATATCATTAAGTGGCACTTCCGAGGCTACTGTAATCGAACACTCTTGAAAGTAGTGTCGCAGTTTCTGAGATGCCATGAATACCGCATATGCTATCTTTTGGTAATGCGGGTACCGTGATTTGCATGGAGTGAGGATAGTGGGTACATAGTATACCGACTTTTGAAGAGGGAATTTGTGTCCGTCCGCTTCCCGTTCGACAACGAGCACCGCGCTTACAACTTGATGAGTTGTCGCAATGTACAACAGCATTGGTTCGCCGATGTTTGGCGTGGCCAGGATCGGGTTGGTTGCCAGGATGGCCTTTATTTCTTCCAATCCGGATGTGGCCGCGTCCGTCCACTCGAAGTGTTCGGTGTGCCGAAGGAGGCGATAAAGGGGTAAAGCTTTTTCTCCTAAGCGGGAGATAAAGTGGCTTAGAGCCGCCATGCATCCAGTTAACTTTTGGATTTGTTTGAGGTCTGTTGGGGTAGCCAACTGTGACAACGCTCGGATTTTGGCCGGATTAGCTTCAATACCTCTACTGGAGACAATGAATCCCAGGAGCTTTCCGGCTGGGACGCCGAAGATGCATTTTTTCGGATTGAGCTTGATGTCATATGTTCTTAGGTTGTCGAATGTGAGCCTCAGGTCTTCTATCAGACAGTCGACGTGTTTGGTTTTGACGACCACATCGTCTATGTATGCCTCTACTGTTTTGCCAATTTGTTTCTCCAGGCATGTCTGAATCATGTGTTGATATGTTGCGCCGGTGTTTTTGAGCCCAAAAGGCATTGAGTTGAAACAGAAGGGACCGTATGGTGTGATGAATACCGTTGCGGCTTGGTCGGACTCCGCCATCTTGATTTGGTGGTAACCGGAGTATGCGTCGAGGAAACACAATGACTCATGTCCTGCGGTAGCGTCAATGATTTGATCGATGCATGGGAGGGGGAAGGGATCCTTTGGGCAAGCTTTATTGAGGTCTTTGAAATCGACGCAAAGGCGCCAGGATTTGTCCTTTTTTGGTACCATAACCAGGTTTGCTAGCCAGTCCGGATGTTTTATTTCTCTGATGAATCTGGCTTCCAATAACTTGGCTAGCTCTTCTCCCATGGCCTGTCTTTTAGGTTCGGAGAAACGCCAAAGAGCTTGCTTGACCGGCTTGAATCCCTGTATGATATTGAGGCTATGCTCGGCCAGCCTGCGTGGGATTCCTGGCATGTCTGAGGGATGCCAGGAGAATATGTCCCAGTTCTCCCGCAGGAACTCTCGTAGTGTGGCGTCCACGGCGGGGTTTAACTGTGCCCCGATGGAGGCTGTTTTGGTAGGGTCCATTGGGTGGACTTGGAATTTGACTATTTCATCCGCTGGTTTAAAAGAGGTGGACTTGGATCTCTTGTCGAGTATCACATCGTCCATGTCCACTGTGGAGCGTAGCGTGGTTAACTCCTCGGCCAAGAGGGCTTCGGATAATGCCTCGAGGGCCAATGCCGCTGTTTTGTTTTTGGCGTGGAGTGCTATGTCCGGATCACTGGTGAGAGTGATGATTCCGTTGGGCCCGGGCATTTTAAGCTTCATGTACCCATAATGGGGTACAGCTTGGAAGATTGTGAACGCCTACTGTCCTAAAAGAGCGTGATAGCCGCTGCTGAACGGGGCCACTTGGAATGTAATTTCCTCGGACCTGTAATTGTCCCGCGTGCCGATTACCACATCTAGTGTGATTTTCCTAGCACAGCATGCTTCCCAGCTGGGGATAATTCCTCTAAAGGTTGTACTACTTTGCTCAAGGCGGTTCCAGTCTATTTCCATCTTTTGAAGAGTTTCCTCATAGATGAGGTTTAGTCCGCTGCCGCCGTCCATGAGTACTTTGGTGAGTCGAAAACCGTCCACGATTGGACTAAGGACCAGTGCGGCTGGTGCTCGGGCTGTTCGGAATTTGGGTTCATCACTGGCATTGAAGGTAATAGCTGTGTCACTCCATGGATTTATGGCTGCTACGTGACAGATTTCGGCCATGCTGCGGAGTGTTCGCTTGCGCCTATTATTTGACGCAAAGGTCTCGAACACTATTAACACCGTATTGTTATCCGCTGGATGGTGCTCTGTGGTATGTGGGATAAGAAGATCCTCACCACTTTTGGCTACCTGCCGGAGTATCCAACATGCTCTAAGGCTGTGGGTTGGTATTATATCCGTCGTGCTATGAATTTTGCAGGGTCTGTTGAGCCATCCCTCCAGCACGGTTCCTTGCCCTGTAAAGGGTTTTTGCTTTTTGGTAGTTGATTCAGGTGTATTGTGATAATGCACCCTTTTATTTCGGACTAGGTTTGTGTTCAAGGCCGGATTATCCCAAAAGCTTCTTTCAGTTTTCCAGGCACTCTCCATCGCACAGTACTTTCGTACTATGGACGCCAAGTCAGCGAAGCGTGTTATCTCATGGCGATTTATGGTGTTAAGGATTCCCTTGTCCATGCAATTATTGCAGAAAAATAAGATTGCGTCTTCCTCGCGACAGTCTTTAACCTTGTTCATCGCAAGGAGGAATCTGGCCCAGTAATGATGTACTGTTTCGTGGGGCTCTTGCCTGATATGGGAAAGATCGCTTGTGTTTGGGTGGGTGGGTGGAATTAGATCCGAACCCCTACCCGATCTGGGATCCAGGGGACAAGGAGTTTCTAATTTTGGAAGTTCTGGTTCCGGGGTGTTACCCGCTAATCCTGGTCCGCTGTCTGACTCTAAGTTCACGGATTGGATGTTGTCCTCCCGCGAACGGGCGTCCGGCTCGGAGAGCTCGGGAATCCGGACATATTTGGTCCTCAGGATAGAGGAAAGGCCACCGCATTGTTCCTCCACCACTGCAATATGATGGGTGACCGGTGGAGAGTTAATCTCCCTTTGATCGGGTTTAAGCCCAATCCGATCATAGTCCGTAGCGACTCCCAAGGCGGCGATGTGATCCAAGAGCTCGTTTAAGGAGGAGAGCTCCATTGGATCCATCTGTTCGGCGAGTGCTGTTTTGACGTGGAGGCTGTTTTAGATGACCTGAGAGTTCATCGTCGGCGCGGCGGCCAAACGAGCGGTCATGATGAACCCGCCTAACCGGAGAGTCTGGCCGACAGCCAAAGCTCCCCAAACAGTAGTACCGTATTTAAAGACAAGATGAGACATCCTTCCTTTGGGTGACGGCACAGAGGAACTCTCAATGAAAGCACCAATGTCGGTGTCAAAACCGGCGGATCTCGGGTAGGGGGTCCCGAACTGTGCGTCTAGGCCGGATGGTAACAGGAGGCAGGGGACACAATGTTTTACCCAGGTTTGGGCCCTCTTGATGGAGGTAAAACCCTACGTCCTTCTTGATTAATATTGATGATATGGGTAGTACAAGAGTAGATCTACCACAAGATTAGAGAGGCTAAACCCTAGAAGCTAGCCTATGGTATGATTGTATGTTGTCCTACGGACTAAAACCCTCCGGTTTATATAGACACCGGAGAGGTTAGGGTTACACAAGGTCGGTTACAAAGGAGGAGATATACATATCCGTATTTCCTAGCTTGCCTTCCACGCCAAGTAGAGTCCCATCCGGACATGAGACGAAGTCTTCAATCCTGTATCTTCATAGCCTAATAGTCCGGCCAGTGGAGATAGTCCGGCTGTCCAGAGACCCCCTAATCTAGGACTCCCTCAGATGCCTAAATAAAGTGATTTGAGATGAGGATACGACCTATCTTGTGGCCCGGTGAAGTAGGCAGCTCCAGCTGTCGAGGCGGTGAGGCTGGCGTGGTTGAAGTGGCTACCGGCGGCAGGGAAGCAGAGATGTCGCGACGGTCGAAGGCTACGGGGAAGCAGCGTCGGGGCCCTAGACGGATCCGAAGTTGGACCCGCTCTGGCGTTGTGCACAACGGCGGGGGTGAATCGGCTTCGGTACGGTTCACGTGGCCATCGTCGAGGAAGCTCCGGCAGTACGGAGTAAGAGGCACACGGCCCAGTACACGACGGCATCGAACCCACATCTAGGTTGAATAAGGAAAGGAAGGGAGAAAGTATTGTCCCAGAGACTGGGCATCGAACCCGCATCTAGGTTGAAAAGGGGAAAATCAGTAGCTACGGAACGAGTCTCGTGTCTATTGGTTGAAAAGGGGTGAAAAGGGTAGAAAGGCATGAGAACGCAATAGAGAATGACCAGGTCGATCGGTTTGTTGTCCTCACATAGGAAAAAGGTGGCTAAAGAGAAAAAATGGGACGTAATCCACATATGTTACCTGGATATTTATTGCTCTCGGCACCACTCTATGCGTCCGTGGAAGTACATCGTATTGGTGCGCTCACTGTCCAAATGGGCATCCAATGCTCTTATTGCCACTTTTTTGCTGTTAGTATAACGCTGCTACCTCTTGAGCTTGCGTTGGATTTCCCCGAAGAGGAAAGGATGATGCAGCAGAGTAGCGTAAGTATTTCCCTCAGTTTTTGAGAACCAAGGTATCAATCCAGTAGGAGGCCACACTCAAGTCCCTCGTACCTGCACAAAACGATAGCTACTCGCAACCAACGCGATTAGGGGTTGTCAATCCCTTCACGGTCACTTACGAGAGTGAGATCTGATAGATATAATATTTTTGGTATTTTTGGTATAAATATGCAAATGAAAAGTAAAAGGCAAAGTAAATAGCAAAGCAAAATTAAAGTAATGGAGATTGATATGATGAGAATAGACCCGGGGGCCATAGGTTTCACTAGTGGCTTCTCTCAAGAGCATAAGTATTCTACGGTGGGTGAACAAATTACTGTTGAGCAATTGACAGAAATGAGCATAGTTATGAGAATATCTAGGCATGATCATGTATATAGGCATCACGTCCGTGACAAGTAGACCGAAACGATTATGCATCTACTACTATTACTCCACTCATCGACCGCTATCCAGCATGCATCTAGAGTATTAAGTTAAAAACATAGTGACGCCTTAAGCAATATGACATGATGTAGAGAGATAAATTCATGCAATATGAAATAAACCCCATCTTGTTATCTTCGATGGCAACGATGCAATACGTGCCTTTCTGCCCCTTCTGTCACTGGGAAAGGACACCGCAAGATCGAACCCAAAGCTAAGCACTTCTCCCATGGCAAGAACTACCAATCTAGTTGGCCAAACCAAACGGATAATTCGAAGAGACTTGCAAAGATAACCAATCATACATAAAAGAATTCAGAGAAGATTCAAATATTATTCATAGATAGACTTGATCATAAACCCACAATTCATCGATCTCAACAAACACACCGCAAAAAGAAGATTACATCGAATAGATCTCCACAAGAGAGGGGGAGAACTTTGTATTGAGATCCAAAAAGAGAGAAGAAGCAATCTAGCTACTAACTATAGACCCGAAGGTCTGAGGTAAACTACTCACACTTCATCGGAGGGGCTATGATGATGTAGAAGCCCTCCGTGATGACGGCCCTCTTCCGGCGGAGCTCCGAAACAGGCCCCAAGATGGGATCTCGTGGATATAGAAAGTTGCGCTGGTGGAATTAGGTTTTTGGCTCCATATCTGTTCGTTTGGGGGTACGTAGGTATATATAGGAGGAAGGAGTACGCCGGTGGAGCTCCGAGGGGCCCACGAGACAGGGGGCGCGCCCTAGGGGGGGGTGCCCCCCACCCTCATGACCGCCTCTCTGATGCCTTGGCGTAGGGTCCAAGTCTCCTGGATCACGTTCGGTGAGAAAATCACGTTCCCGAAGGTCTTATTCCGTTTGGACTCCGTTTGATATTCCGTTTCTTCGAAACACTGAAATAGGCAAAAAAAACTGCAATTCTGGGCTGGGCCTCCGGTTAATAGGTTAGTCCCAAAAATAATATAAAAGTGGAAAATAAAGCCCAATATAGTCCAAAACAGTAGATAATATAGCATGGAGCAATCAAAAATTATAGAGACGTTGGAGACGTATCAGGCATCCCCAAGCTTAATTCATGCTCGTCCTCGAGTAGGTAAATGATAAAAGGAGAATTTTTGATGCGGAGTGCTACTTGGCATAATTTCAATGCGAATCTTCTTAATTGTGGTATGAATATTCAGATTAGGAAGATTCAAGACAAAAGTTCATATTGACATAAAAATAATAATACTTCAAGCAAACGAACAAAGCAATTATGTTTTCTTAAAGTAACATGGCCAAAGAAAGTTCATCCCTACAAAATCATATAGTTTAGTCATGCTCCATTTTTGTCACACAAGAATGCTCTCATCATGCACAACCCCGATGACAAGCCAAGCAATTGTTTCATACCTTAATAATTTCAAACTCATAAACTTTCACGCAATACATGAGCGTGAGCCATGGATATAGCACTATGGGTGGAATACAATAATGATGGGGGTTATGTGGAGAAGACAAAAAAGGAGAAAGTCTCACATCAACGAGGCTAATCAATGGGCTATGGAGATGCTCATCGATTGATGTTAATGCAAAGAGTAGGGATTGCCATGCAACGGATGAACTAGAGCTATAAATGTATGAAAGCTCAACAAAAGAAACTAAGTGGGTGTGCATCCAACTTGCTTGCTCATGAAGACCTAGGGCACTTGAGGAGGCCCATTGTTGGAATATACAAGCCAAGTTCTATAATTAAAATTCCCACTAGTATATGAAAGTGATAACTCAAGAGACTCTCTATATGAAGAACATGGTGCTACTTTGAAGCACAAGTGTGGAAAAAAGGAATAGTAGCATTGCCCCTTTTTATTTTTTATTTTTTTGGGCCTTCTTTTTCTGGACTCTCTTTTTTTGGGTGTCGGTGTACTAGAGTAGGGGTACCCTAGTATCCTGAACTTGTGCACGGGCAGTCGCAGCATCCCGCGGCAAGGCTTGCCGGGTGACCGCCAAGGTCCTCCGTGGTTCCTTTGGAGCCATTCAAGGACAAAGTATCCAAGCCAAGGAGACAAGACCCCGGCAAGAGGAGCTTGCCGGGAAGGCCAACCAAGGCATCTCAAGGAACTTGCCGCGACACGGCACGCATCCCGGCAAGGCCCGGTGAGCGACAAGCTCCCGGACGCGACGAGACAACGACCGCGGCAAGGCGCTTGCCGCGGCAAGCCACCACTCTGTGTCCGCGCTCCAGCACATCCACCAACGTGTCGCTCTGGGACCCTTCCAGGCGTACATGGCGGGAGGCTGTGCAGCCAGCGGTGCGCGGTGGCAAGAGGCGCTGACAGGATTGCCATCGTGGCGAGCGGTGGTGTCCCTGACGGTCCCTTTTGCATTATTTAGGCAACGCAGACAGGCATTTAATGCCCTGGTCCCCTGCCGTCAGGGTTAGGTATGATACACTATAGCAGGTAGCTGTACCAACCGCAACACCTTTCCATTTTTACCCTTGTCTACGTTGCCACCTGTCGGTGACCCCTTGAGCATATAAAAGGAGGCCCATGCGCAACGTAGAGGGTGGAGGAGAAAGAGAACACTCACGCTCGGTCTCGTTAGCTGTTGGGGTGTACTGTAGCACTCCGCACTCCTGAGCAAGAACTCAATACAAACCACAAAGCAGGAGTAGGGTTTTACGCATCCGTGCAGCCCGAACCTGGGTAAACTGCTCGTGTGCTTCGCCTCGATCCGCTCTTCGTGCGACCCTCGCCCCCGCCGAACCGAAAGGGACTTGGTCCGCCGGTCCCATGGGTGCTCGTGGATTGGTACCCCGACATCCTTGGCGCGCCAGGTAGGGGGTGTCGAGGTTGTGTGAACCAGATCCGGCGTTCACACGAGCTAGATCTTCATCATCTTCATCGACATGCCACCGAAGAAGAAGGCTTTAGAGGCGGCTGCTCCGTCCGCGCTGAACCCACCACCGCTGGAGCAAACGGCTGATGGGGCAGACGCCGGCGGAAGAACGGGCGTCGACGAGGGAGCTCACGGTGCTGCCAGGTCCAAGGACAAGGCTGCGCTGCCCATCGGCGGCGTAGCCGGCTCCCACAACGACCGGGCGCACTCCAAGACCTCGGCGTCCATACATGCACGGCGCCCATCTCAGGAGGCGCGGGACCGGCAGCGTCATGGTACTCACGGTACCATGCGTTTGCTGGACCAAGATCGAGCTGGTGGATCTCGGAGTGCTCAAGACCAGCATGCACGCCAACATGCTGGCACGAGCGAGGCACGGTCGCCTGGACGGGATACTACTCCTTCTAATATAGTTAGAAGTCCGAGCATCTCCTGCTCCTCACACCGTTCGCCACCGCCACCCGCCACTACAGCAGAAGCTTTGGCGCGAGCTCAACTGCTCTTGGACTACCCTCAAACGGCAGGCAAGATCGACGACTGGAGGGCCACCATTCAGAGTCTCATCGGCTTCGCCAACGGCGACACTCAACGGCAGCCGAGCACGTCGCAGCCACGGCAAGTCAGCCAGGCACGAGCCGGTGGCGACAAGACCGGTGGGGGTGCAACCACTGTGCACTCTCCGCCCCGAAGGCCAAGATCGCCGACTCGCCGGATCCACCTCGACAGCGACTCCACCGCGTCATCAGATACACGAGCTCGTCGCGATCAGCGCCAAGTTCTTCACGAACGACAGCAAGAAGACGCTCGTACTCGCATCGAGCGCCAAAGAGAAGCGTGACATCAATCGGACTAGCGCGCTGGGCCCTCTGTCGACATGCATGCGCCAGGGGAACCAGGTGACTTGCCGTATGCGGTAGGTTGCCCTGCGTTTACTCGTGAGCTGCGGCAAGTCCAGTGGCCCAGCACGAAGAATTTCAAGCCAGACGTACCAGAGAAGTACGACGGCAAGTCGCATCCGTCGGAGTTCCTCAGCATCTACACCATCGCGGTGCAGGCTGCCGGGGGGCGGGACGACAAGATCCTTGCCAACTACTTCCCGCTGGTGCTCAAGCCCAATGTCAGGTCCTGGCTCATGCACTTGCCGGACAACTCCATATCCTCCTGGGCAGACCTATGCCATCAGTTTGTCGGCGCCTTTACAGGTGGCCACAAACCTCATGGCCAAGAGAGTGACCTTCATCTGCTCGCCCAGAAGGAAGGAGAGCCCCTGCGCAAGTACATTCAAAGATTCAGCCGTGTACAGCACAACATCCCAGATGTCCACCCTGCCGCGGTCATCAGCGCGTTCCATCAGAACATGCGTAACCGCAGGATGCGAGAGGAGATGGCGATGTGCAAGATCAGAGACGTCAGTGAGCTGTATGCCCTGGCCGACAAGTGTGCACATGCTGAGGAAGGGAGGAAACTCCCCGGAGAGAATACAAGAGCAGGAGGATCTGACAGCGAGGATGCTGCCCCGGCAAAGAAAAACCGGCAGCGGAACAATAGGAAGAAGAAAGGCAAAGATGTGCTAGTCATTGAGCAGTCCGGCAACGAAGGTGGCGCCAAGAAAGCCAAAGCTGGTAGCTCCGGCAAGGAGATTGCCGCATGCACCAACTGCCAGACTGTGGCGGTCGCCGACAAGCAGGACGGCACCGACAAGCAGTACTGCAAGATCCACCGCACCAAGGGCCATGACCTCCAGAGCTGCAAGAAGGTCGAGCAGCTTGTCCAGCAGCAAAAGGCTGAATACGAGCAACGCGACAAGGAGAGGGCCTAAGGAGCCGCTGGAGAATCCGGCAAGAAGCGCGCTGGCCGGGGAGGACGCCGCGGCAAGGCCAAGCAGCGGCAAGGAGACAGACCTCCCCGCGGCCGCGACAAGGATGAAGATGACGACGACGACGAAGACATGGATGGTGTCAAGATCAGTGAGCAGGAGTTCCAGAAAGCCACAGAGGTCTTGTGCGTTGACGGCGGTGCTTCTCTGCATACTTCGCACCGCCAACTCAAGCAGTGGGTGCGGGAAGTCAATGCGGCGGAACCACCTATCGAGTCACGCTAGCTTCTGAAATGGTCCAGCACGCCTATCATCTTTGATATTGAGGACCACCCTGATCGCACAACTACGGTCGGGTGCTTGCCGATGTTGGTTTCACCAACTATCCGCAACCTCAAGGTCACTAAGATGCTAGTTGACGGCGGGGCCGGCTTGAACCTGATCTCCTCCGCTGTACTCTAGAAACTCCAGATCCCTGACAGCGAGCTTGAAGAGACCGGCACATTCCAAGGAATCAACCCGGGAAGGAGCAAGACGAAGGGGAAGGTCACGTTGCCAGTAACATTTGGCAACGAGGTGAACTTCAGGACTGAGAGGGTCACTTTTGACGTTGCCGATTTTCCATTGCCTTACAATGGGATACTCGGTCGTCCAGCACTCGCCAAGTTCATGGCAGCCTCTCACTACGCATACAACATGCTGAAGATGCCAGGCCCGATAAGCGTCATCTCTGTCCCTGGCGACAAGAAGGATGCTCTTATCTGCGCCGACAAGATCTACCGGGAAGCGGCAGCCGCAACAGATCGCAAGTCACCTGCCGTTGAAGCTCCCGGGGGGAAAAAGAAGACCAAGTCCGGCAAGAGTTCTGATGCCCACTCCGGCAAGCGCACCTCTTCGGAGTGCTGCGCTGCCGTCAAGGACGCACCATCGAGCTCCACCCGCAAGTGTAAGAAGACAATGGCAGCTCCGCCAGAGACCAAGAAGGTGTCCGCCAAGGAGGACGGCACTGGTGGGACCTTCACCATCAGTGCCACTCTCGACCCTAAATAGGAAAGCGCGCTCATTGCTTTCTGGCGGGCGAACATCGACGTGTTTGCGTGGCAACCGTCTGACATCCCCGGTGTACCCAGGAAAGTAATTGAGCACCATCTTGCCGTTTGTCCTCATGCGCGGCCCGTCAAGCAGAAGGTCAGGAAGCAAGCAGTGGAGCGCCAAGAATTCATCGAAGAAGAGATCAAGAAGTTGGAAGCAGCAGGCCTTGTCAGAGGAGTGCTCCATCCTACGTGGTTGGCCAATCCTGTAGTCGTGCGCAAGGCGAACGGGAAATGGAGACTTTGTATTGACTTTACCGATGTTAACAAAGCTTGTCCCAAAGACCCATTTCCTTTGCCGCGCATTGACCAGATTGTTGACTCCACGACCGGATGTGACTTGCTTTCATTTCTTGACGCATACTCAGGATACCATCAGATCTTCATGGCAGAAGAGGATGAGGAGAAGACTGCATTCATCACTCCATGTGGCACGTACTGTTTCATACGCATGCCTTTCAGTTTAAAAAATGCTGGTTCAACATTTGCAAGGGTAGTCCATGTCGCTCTTGAGCCACAAATACACAGAAATGTGGAAGCCTACATGGATGACATAGTGATCAAGAGCAAGGACAAGGCAACTCTGATTCAAGATTTAGACGAGACCTTTGCAAATCTGCGCAAGATCAGCCTCAAGCTCAACCCCGAGAAGTGTGTGTTTGGAGTCCCCTCCGGCAAGCTTCTCGGGTTCTTCGTGTCTCAGCGGGGAATCGAAGCCAATCCCGACAAGATCAAGGCCATTGAGCAGATTGAAGCACCAAAGCGCGTCAAGGATGTACAAAGACTTGCCGGTTGCGTGGCTTCTCTCAGCAGGTTTACCTCTAGGTCTGCTAAGCGCGCCCTGCCGTTTTTCAAAATATTGAAAAAGGCAGGTCCAATGAAATGGACTCCGGAAGCGGGGGCTGTGCTGCAAGACTTGAAGAGATACCTGTCCTCCACTCCAACACTTGTCGCACCTAAGCCACAAGAGAAGTTGCTGCTGTATATAGCAGCAACCAATCAAGTGGTTAGTGCTGCGTTAGTAGCAGAGAGGGAGGCAGATGACGAGCCAGCAACCACAGCAGGTGCATCCAGTGACAAGCAGGGGGCTTCCCCGACAAGCTCTGGTCCCGACAAGGATGGATCTGCGCAGACGCGCGAGGAGATACAGAAGAGAATGGTACAGCGCCCAGTTTACTTTGTCAGTTCCCTTCTGCAGGGGGCTAGGTCAAGGTACTCTCGCGTGCAGAAATTGCTTTTCGGCCTTCTCATGGCCTCGAGAAAGCTGCGCCATTACTCCAAGCACATGAGATCACAGTTGTCACTCGTTTTCCGCTGAAGAGGATACTACAGAATCCAGAAGCGACAGGCAGGATTGTTGAGTGGGCACTGGAACTGTCAAGCTTTGGCCTCAAGTTTGAGATTACTTCAACTATCCAAAGCAGAGCATTGGCAGAATTCATAGCAGAATGGACGCCAACACCAGATGAAGAAATTCCAGAAACGAGCTTCCCCGTCAAGGAAGCAAGCAAAGAGTGGCTGATGTACTTTGATGGTGCCTTTTCGCTGCAAGGCGCCGGCGCTGGCATGCTGCTTGTCGCACCCACCGGAGAGCACCTCAAGTACGTAGTCCAGATGCACTTTCCCAAGGAGCAAGCAACAAACAATACTACAGAGTATGAAGGCTTGCTTGCCGGTCTCAGGATCGCGGCAGACCTTGGGATCAAGAAGCTCATTGTCAGGGGTGACTCGCGGCTTGTCGTCCGCCAAGTGAACAAGAGCTATCAGAGTCCGTTGATGGAAGCCTACGTCGATGAAGTGAGAAAGCTAGAAGAGCACTTTGACGGCCTACAGATGGAGCATGTTCCAAGAGCTCAGAACGCCATTGCCGATGGCCTATCAAAGTGCGCCGCACTTAAGTTACCTGTGGAACCAGGGATCTTTGTGCTCAAGCTGACTCAACCGTCTGTAACGCCATCAACTGGACAGAGCAAGAAGAGGAAGTTGATTTCTGGTGACTATTTTCCGGCAGAGCTTCCCGAAGCCGCCGCCAAGAAGGTCCCCAAGATCAACGCCAAGAGCGCTGAGGAGCAGTCTGCTCCGGCAAGCCCTAGGGTTTGTTCCGTTGAAGCAGAAACTCCCGACAAGTTTTGCTCCGGCAAGCTTGCCGGGGGACGTCAAGCTCCGGCAGAGCCGCAGGTTCTCTCCGTAGAAGCGGATGTTCCCGCAGCAGCAGATTTGCCTTTAGTCCTTGTTGTCGAGCCACAAGCTCCAGCATGGACACAGCAGATTGTCCGTTTCCTTCAGACAGGAGAACTTCCCGAAGAGCAAGAAGAAGCAGAAAGAGTAGCCCGGCAGTCAAGTATGTACCAGTTTGTCGACAACACACTGTACAGAAGAAGACTCAACGGTGTGAAATTGAAGTATATTCACCGGGAAGACGGACAAAAGCTGTTGGCAGAGATACATGGAGGCATATGTGGTCACCACATTGGCGCAAGAGCACTTGCCGACAAAGCATTCCGGCAAGGTTTCTTTTGGCCGACAGCCCTCCAGGATGCAACTGCACAAGTAACCAAGTCTGAAGCGTACCAGTTCCATTCCAAGCAGATACACCAACCAGCTCAAGCTCTCCAGACGATCCCTTTATCCTGGCCATTTTCGGTCTAGGGGCTCGACATCCTCGGCCCCTTTCCCCGAGCAGTCGGGGGCTTTGAGTACTTGTACGTTGCAATCGACAAGTTCACAAAGTGGCCGGAAGTGGAAGCAGTGAGGAAGGTGACAGCACAGTCAGCAGTCAAGTTCTTCAGGTCGATTGTTTGCCGCTTCGGGATCCCTAACAGGATAATCACCGACAACGGTACGCAATTCACGAGCCGCACCTTCATGCAGTACGTCCAAGATCTTGGCGCCAAGGTCTGCTTCGCTTCTGTTGCTCACCCGAGAAGCAACGGTCAAGCGGAGAGGGCAAATGCTGAAGTGCTGCGTGGGCTTAAGACCAGGACTTTCGACAGGCTGCACAAGTGCGGAAGAAACTGGATCGAGGAGCTGCCGGTGGTTCTTTGGTCGATCAGGATGACGCCAAATCGAGCCACTGGCTAGACACCTTTCGCTCTAGTCTATGGAGCAGAGGCAGTTCTCCCCACGGAACTCGTATACGGGTCACCTCGAGTGCTCGCTTATGATGAGCTTGAGCAAGAGCAGCTGGGACAAGATGACGCGCTACTCCTTGAGGAAGACCGTCTTCAGGCTGCTGTACGAGCTGCTCGCTACCAGCAAGCTTTGCGCCGCTACCATAGCCGCAAAGTTAACGCCAGAAGTCTCGAGGAAGGCGACCTTGTTCTTCGGCGTGTTCAGTCCGCCAAGAATTCCAACAAGTTGACGCCGAAGTGGGAAGGCCCTTACCGGGTGAAACGAGTCACTAGGCCTGGCGCTGTCCGCCTTGAGACCGAAGATAGCATTCCGGTGAGCAATTCCTGGAACATTGAGCATCTTCGTAAGTTTTACCCGTAAGGCGCGGTTGCCGGAACCTGTTCCGGCAACCACCTTTTGTACAAGTCTTGTCGCTGTTGCATGTAATCCATTGTACAAAGCCGGGCGCAGACCCCGTGAATAAGTAAATCTCATATGCTCCGCACATCTTGTCAATTTCATGCTTTCTATTTTTTGCATATGTGATCTGACACTTTGTGCAGCACCTACTCCCCGGTAAGCAATAACGAGCCGTAAGGCTCCATATCTTTATTTTCTCCTCTTTCTTTTTTCTCAAGGAAAGGAAGGTTCCCTCGCCCACAAGTTTGCCGGGGGGGAAAGGAGAAGATAATGGTATGGACCAGGCGTCGTTCAAGAAAGTTTCGCCTTACCGGGAAGCAAACAACAGAAAAGCTAAGTTGCCAAAGTTTGAGCAATCAGATTTTTTAAATTTTTAAGTTATCTCCCTTGAACGACCGCACTTTGTATGGAAAACCTGTGCACGGAGGAACCAACTCGTAGCTAGTTGCGCCCTTACTTTGTTTCGAGTCCGCTCAACAACTTAAGTGAGCTGCGACTAGTTGCGACAAGGTTTCTTGTCGGTAGCGGCACCGCCAGCAGGCTGCTGACGTCCCACACTCAGCGCTCGCGGCTA
Organism: Triticum urartu; assembly: GCF_003073215.2. Classification (NCBI taxonomy): domain Eukaryota; kingdom Viridiplantae; phylum Streptophyta; class Magnoliopsida; order Poales; family Poaceae; genus Triticum; species Triticum urartu. The sequence continues at coordinate 282,355,063 of NC_053026.1, forward strand.
AGGTGCCTGCACCGGCAAGTTCCCTAAAAGCGTAGGGCAAAAACATACAAAGGGAGGAATCAAGTAAAGGGAATAACATTGCAATCATTACCCGGAATAGAGTTATATTACAAGGTAGCTTGTCGCGGCTCTAACAGATTGTTCTCATAACATGACCAGCAGCGACAAGAAAAGAACAAAACGGACGGCCTAGTCTACGCGATCGCCCTCAATCCTCTTGATCCCGCTCACCTTATCCACAATGGGTGCGACAAGGGTCTTGAGTGTCTCCAGATCAGCATCCGGCGGCAGGGTCTTGAGGACGTTGGTGAGGTTGAGGCCCGGGTTGCGGAAGGCCACCTTCACCAACACCTTTTGAAGAGCTCCCGCGCAGATCTTGCGCAACTCGTCGGCCAGCTGCTTTGGGATCTTCTCCCGGAGCCGCTGGAGGGCCGTCGTCACGCCTTTGAAGAACAAGGTGAGCTTGGCGCTGGGTTGGAGGTTCTCATCAGAGGGATACCCGAGATCCTCCACCCCCAGCTACGCCAGCTCCCTATCGATATCTGCGGCAGCATTCACGAGACCCTCCGTCCAGTGCTCCACTTTCTCCCTAAAAGCATTCTGGGCGGCGGCAGCACTCGCCAGCAGCGCCTTGTCGCCCTTGATCTCCTCCTTCAAGGCCACCTCCTGCTCCCTGGCGCCGTCCAGCATCTTGGTCAAAGTGGTCAGCTTCAACTCAAGATCTGCGTTGGAGTCCTTGGCGGCGCTAAGGTCTTTGCCCTTCTCGGCGAGACAAACCTGTAGCTCTGAGTTGCTGTGGGCGTCCTTCTCCCGCTCACGCTTGAGCGCGGCAAGCTCTTCACCACTCGCCTTGAGATCGGCCTCCAGCTGCGCCACCTTCGTCTCCAGCTCCTTGGCGGCCTCGGCAACTGCGGCAGCATCCTCTGCTTGCTTAAGGGCTCCGCCGAATTTTTGCTCACGCGTAGCAAGCTCCTCCTCGTGGCTGTCGAGGTTAACTTTCCGCTGCACTAGCTCGCCCTCCTGCGCAGACAGCTTCTCAGCGGCAAGCCGCTGTTGCTCTTCAACTTCGGCCTTCTCAAGGAAGAAGGCCTTCTGCTCTTCAGTGAGTTGCTCCCGCTCCTCTGCCAGGGACCGGAGAGCTTCCTGGTTAAGACCCCGGAGCTCCTCCGCGCGCTTCTCGATGTCCGCTCCCGCCTTCGCGACAAGCGCCTCGGGGGATTCCAGCTTGGCTTGCCGCGCGCGGTAGAGCGACAACAGCTTCCGTAGCAGCCGCTCCTCCTCAGGCTCGCCACTGCTGCTGCTTGGCGCATCAACTAGCGTTAGCCCAGCGGAGGCGAGCGCCTCTCCATCAAAGCTCTCTCCCTCGACCGGCGCCCTGGAGCTTGACGCCCAGGGGAGATTGATGAAGACACCATCGCCGGCCTTCAAGTAGACGCCTGGCTGGGGCTCTTCGGAGCCTGGCGCTGCGGCAGCGGCGGACGGGTCGGCGGTCGACGTAGCGCCTGGCGCTCCTGCGGCCTCAGGGCCATCAGTGCGATCGCCAGACCCCTCGCCAGCTACTGCGGCGGCAGCTTTGGCGGCCTCATCGCCAGCGGGATCATCAGCGCCGGCTGCTTCTTCAGTGGCAGCGGCGTCGTCGGCAGCAACCTCGGTCTCCATCGGCTCCGCAGCAGATGGGTCTGATGGCCGGAAAAGTGAGAAAAGTCAAGCAAATACCCAAAAGAAGAAGAACCCAAGGGAAGCTTTGAAGCGAAGATTACCTGTACTGGGTTCGGCAGTCGTAGTCTCCGCCGCCGGGGGGACGCCGGTGCTGTCCCTTGCCGGAGAACTCTCCCTTGCCGGAGGACTCTCCCTTGGCATTTCGGGGGCGGCCTCCGGGCGCTCCTGGTGGGGCTGCTCTGCTCCTACACAAACCAAAAGTCAGATGTCAGCAAAGAAAGAGTATCCATGCGCGCCTAACAGCGTAAAGCGAACCATATACTTACGTTGGGGGCTGCTCTGGAGAACAGTTGCCGGGTCCGGCAAGGTTGTCTCGGACGCGCCCCCTGCTGTCGCGGTGGGTTCGTCCTCAATGACAATCACCGGGACCTTGGCTCTCTTCGCTGCTCTCTGGGCCAGAGTCCTAAAAAGGAATAAGTTCAGAGTAAAGCAAATGAGATACAAGACAAAACAGCAAGAATTGAAGAACTACAAGTACAACAAGAGAATCTTACCCTTCTTCTTCCTCGTCGGAGCTGAACGCGGAGAAGTCGAAGTCCGGCTCACGTCCGGCGCGAGGAGGCAGAGGAGTAGTTTCCCTTGGCCGCTTGGCGGGAACAGTGGCGGTGGTCTGAGACAACCCCGCTCCGGCTGCCGCCGCGGCGTGAGAAGCGGCAGGAGGAGAAGCGGTGGTCCACCAGTTGCCGCAGCAGCGTGAGGTGCTCCCGCAGCAACAGTGCTTGCCGCGGTGGAGCGTGTCGCGCGGCGCGGCGACTGTTCACTCGCCCGCCGCCCCGCTACGTCCCCGGCCTTGCGGAGACGCCTTCTTGGTGGGGATAGAGGCTCTGCTTGCGGCGAGCTGCCTGAAGATGAGGAGGAAGAGGAGTTGATCTCCAGCGAGCCGCTCGTATCCTCGGCGGACTTGCTCGACTCGACGTCATGCCCGGCAAGCTCTTTCTCGCTGACGAGCTCCTCTCGCTCGGCACGGCTTGCCTTCTCTGCTGCCTCTGCCTCCTCCACGGTGAATCCAAATTCGCCCGCGGCTGCGGCTGCCGCCGCCTCTTCCAGCCTAGTGGCGATGCGTGTCATCTCCGCATCGGTGGTGTCGCGGGTGAGGCTATTATTTTCGTCGGAGCGGACCGGCACTTCTACCAAGCCATCAAATAACTCCTGCACGACGTCGTCTGTAGGCTCTTGCCAAGTTGGGACAATTCCATGTGAATCGCACAGCGGCATCATTGCACGGATGCGGTCGAGTGCGGAGTTGTTGCACAGCGGAACGACACCCTTCGGCAACCTGAACACTTCGGGATGTTGAGGGTCGTACTTGAACAGCTCCTGGAGCATCGCGTTAAGCTCCAGAACAGTGAAGTTGAAGTTAAGGCCCGGACGCAGCCTCATGATATCCGCCGCATTCTTGAATTCCCAGGCGGGTCTCCTCCGTTCCTGCAGGGGGCGATGCGGCGGCGAAGAAAATATGCGCCAACAGCGCCTACAGTGAGCCTGGCAAGCCTGAGGCGTTGGATCCGGGTGACGGCAATCTTAAGCCTATCGCCTTCCGGGGCCACGTCACTCCAATCGCTGCCGTGCGCTACTGGGGCTTGGCGCCGGGCGGTAAACGGCTGCGGGTTCTCCTCGACAATCCAGCACCAGTCTGCTCTCCATTCCTCCCACTTGCCGCGGAACTCTCCCTCCAGATAAGTGTCCTTCTTGCCGGCCCTCGAGATTCAGGCGATTCCGCCGGATAAAGGCTCTCCTCTCTCTACTCGGGGCATAAAGAAGTGGCGAAAAAGGGCTACATTGGGATAGACTCCGACAAAGTTTTTGCAGAGATGTGCGAAAACTGCCATGGTCAGAACAGCATTGGGGGTGAAGTCAAGGAGGCGGAACCCGTAGGTGTTCATAATATCGCAGAAAAACTCAGAGAAGGGAGGGTAGAGCCCGCAGTAGAAGAACAAGGCGAAGAAAGGATATCCGTTTGGAGCCATTTTCCAAGCGGCGGCTGGAAGTACCTTCGTGCACAGATGCGCTCGCGTCTCCGTCGACCAGAAGAGGTAGTAATTCTCCCTCAGCTCCCTCGCGGCGAGCTTGGGGGGGAGATTGCCCATTCCTTTCGCAGCGCCGCAAGCCACTGCGCCTCGGTCGACTTCACAACCTTCCCTTTGTCGGCTCTCGGAGCCATGGTGGAAGTGGTGGAGGAGGTCGACGGCGTTGGTGGTGCTGGTGGCGATGGGGGGTGGGGCGCTGCTCTCTTTCAGCTTTGGGAAGACGAGGGAGCAGCAGAGGTTTCCAATATTGGAGTAGCAACCAGCGAATGGGCGAACTACCCCTGTTTCCCATGCTTATAAAGAGGGAGGGGGCGGACGTTCCGCCTTTCCGAATAAAGAAACCACCCACGATCTATCCCACGATGCCGCATTCAACGCGTGCCGTTTGGGGAGGGCGCGGTGGATACGGGGAGAGATACGGCGTAACCCAGGCCGCGCGTGCCCGTGCCCTGTTTTGGGCCTGGCCCAACAGCGCTCGGCACCGTGTATGGCCCAGGCCCGGGGGCTCCTGTCGGTGTACTAGAGTAGGGGTACCCTAGTATCCCGAACTTGTGCACGGGCAGTCGCAGCATCCCGCGGCAAGGCTTGCCGGGTGACCGCCAAGGTCCTCCGTGGTTCCTTTGGAGCCATTCAAGGACAAAGTATCCAAGCCAAGGAGACAAGACCCCGGCAAGAGGAGCTTGCCGGGAAGGCCAACCAAGGCATCTCAAGGAACTTGCCGCGACGCGCCATGCGTCCCGGCAAGGCCCGATGAGCGACAAGCTCCCGGACGCGACGAGACAACGACCGCGGCAAGGCGCTTGCCGCGGCAAGCCACCACTCTGTGTCCGCGCTCCAGCACATCCACCAACGTGTCGCTCTGGGACCCTTCCAGGCGTATGTGGCGGGAGGCTGTGCAGCCAGCGGTGCACGGTGGCAAGCGGCGCTGACAGGATTGCCATCGTGGCGAGCGGTGGCGTCCCTGACGGTCCCTTTTGCACTATTTAGGCGACGCAGACAGGCATTTAATGCCCTGGTCCCCTGCCGTCAGGGTTAGGTATGATACACTGTAGCAGGTAGCTGTACCAGCCGCAACACCTTTCCATTTTTACCCTTGTCTACGTTGCCACCTGTCGGTGACCCCTTGAGCATATAAAAGGAGGCCCATGCGCAACGTAGAGGTGGGGAGGAGGAAGAGAACACTCACGCTCGGTCTCGTTAGCTGCGGAGTGCTACAATACAAACCGCAGAGTTCTATTTGCAACAATAAGAACATCATTAATCCTTCCCATAGGTTTCTTAATAGTAGAATCCGCAAGATGCAAGTTTAGAGAGCAATCATCAAAATTACGGAAATCTAGCAAATCACACAAAGTTTTGGGGATAGTGGAGACACTAGCACCCAAATAACACAAAGCATAAAACTCATGATCTTTAATTTTAATTTTAGTAGTTCATTCCCACTCATCATAGAATTTTCTAGGGATAGAAACTTTCAACTCAAGTTTTTCTTCATAAGATCGCATCAAGGCATGCATCAACAATATGTTCGGTGAAGGCTTTATTTTGACTATAAGCATGTGGGGAATTTAGCACGGATTGCAACAAGGAAATACAATCAATTAAAGAACAACTTTCATAATTAAATTCCTTGAAATCCAATATAGTGGGTATAGCAACGTCTAGATTTTTATTTCTTTCAATCCCACTTTCATCAATTTCATCATAAAGATCTAAATACTCCGAATTTTTAGTACGCCTTCTAGGTGAAGGAAGATCATATTCAGTTTCATCAAGATTCATATTGAAAAACAAAGATTTAATAGGAGACACATCAATAACTTTTAGATCTTCATCTTGATTTTCATAGGAATGGGAAGAACATGCTTTAATAAAGGCATCTTTGGAAGCACGCATCCTAGCCGTTCTTTCCTTGCACTCATCAATGGAAATTCTCATGGCTTTGAGAGACTCATTGATATCATGCTTAGGAGGAATAGATCTAAGCTTTAAAGAATCAACCTCGAGAGAAATTCTATCAATGTTCCTAGCCAAATCATCAACTTTAAGCAATTTCTCTTCAAGCAAAGCATTAAAATTCTTTTGTGAATTCATAAACTCTTTAACACTATTCTCAAATTCAGAGGGCATCTTACTATAATTTCCATAAGAGTTGTTGTAGTAATTCCCATAACTATTAGAAGGATTACTAGGATATGGCCTAGGATTAAAATTCCCTCTATAAGCGTTGTTACCAAAATTATTCCTACCAACAAAATTCACATCCATAGATTCATTGTTATTCTCAATCAAAGTAGACAAAGGCATATCATTAAGATCAGAATAAACACTCTTAGTAGCTAATAATTTCATAAGTTCATCCATCTTTCCACTCAACACATTGATTTATTCTATCGCATGCACTTTTTTATTAGAAGTTCTTTCAGTATGCCATTGAGAATAATTAACCATAATATTATCTAGGAGTTTAGTAGCATCTTCTAAAGTGATTTCCATAAAAGTACCTCCCACGGCCGAATCTAAAAGATTTCTAGAAGCAAAATTCAATTCGGCATAAAAAATTTGTATAATCATCCACAAATTCAAACCATGAGTAGGGCAATTACGTACCATTAATTTCATTCTCTCCCAAGCTTGTGCAACATGTTCATGATCAAGTTGTTTAAAGTTCATTATATCGTTTCTAAGAGAGATGATATTAGCGGGAGGGAAATACTTAGAGATAAAAGCATCTTTGCACTTGTTCCAGGAATCAATACTATTTTTAGGCAAAGACGAAAACCAAGCTTTAGCACGATCTCTAAGCGAAAAAGGAAATAGCTTCAATTTAATGACATCATTATCGACATCTCTTTTCTTTTGCATATCACATAAATCAACGAAGCTATTCAGATGAGTAGCGGCATCTTCACTAGGAAGGCTGGCGAATTGATCTTTCATAACAAGATTCAACAAAGCAGCATTGATTTCACAAGATTCAGTATTGGCAAGAGGAGCAATCGGAGTGCTAAGGAAATCATTATTATTGGTATTGGTGAAGTCACACAATTTGGTAGTATCTTGAGCCATCGCGGTAAAAACAACCAAACAAACTAGCACACGAGCAAACAAGGGCAAACGGGCAAAAGAGGCAAATAGAGAGGGAGGATAGAGAGAGAGGGTGAATAAAACGGCAAGGGTGAAGTGGGGGAGAGGAAAACAAGAGGCAAATGGCAAATAATGTAATGCGAGAGATAGGGATTGTGATGGGTACTTGGTATGTTGACTTTTTGCGTAGACTCCCCGGCAACGGAGCCAGAAATTCTTCTTGCTACCTCTTGAGCTTGCGTTGGATTTCCCCGAAGAGGAAAGGATGATGCAGTAGAGTAGCGTAAGTATTTCCCTCAGTTTTTGAGAACCAAGGTATCAATCCAGTAGGAGGCCACGCTCAAGTGCCTCGTACCTGCACAAAACGATAGCTACTCACAACCAACGCGATTAGGGGTTGTCAATCCCTTCACGGTCACTTACGAGAGTGAGATCTGATAGATATAATATTTTTGGTATTTTTGGTATAAAGATGCAAATGAAAAGTAAAAGGCAAAGTAAATAGCAAAGCAAAATTAAAGTAATGGAGACTAATATGATGAGAATAGACCCGGGGCCATAGGTTTGACTAGTGGCTTCTCTCAAGAGCATAAGTATTCTATGGTGGGTGAACAAATTACTGTTGAGCAATTGACAGAATTGAGCATAGTTATGAGAATATCTAGGCATGATCATGTATATAGGCATCACATCCGTGACAAGTAGACCGAAACAATTCTGCATCTACTACTATTACTCCACTCATCGACCGCTATCCAGCATGCATCTAGAGTATTAAGTTCAAAAGAACAGAGTAACGCTTTAAGAAAGATGACATGATGTAGAGGGATAAACTCAGGCAATATGGTATAAATCCCATCTTGTTATCCTCAATGGCAACAGTACAATACGTGCCTTGCTGCCCCTTCTGTCACTGGGAAAGGACACCGCAAGATCGAACCCAAAGCTAAGCACTTCTCCCATGGCAAGAACTACCAATCTAGTTGGCCAAACCAAACGGATAATTCAGAGCGACTTGCAAACATAAGCAATCATACATAAAAGAATTCAGAGAAGATTCAAATATTATTCATAGACAGACTTGATCATAAACCCACAATTCATTGATCTCAACAAACACGCCGCAAAAAGAAGATTACATCGAATAGATCTCCACAAGAGAGGGGAGAACTTTGTATTGAGATCCAAAAAGAGAGAAAAAGCCATCTAGCTACTAACTATGGACCCGAAGGTCTGAGGTAAACTACTCACACTTCATCAGAGGGGCTATGATGATGTAGAAGCCCTCTGTGATGACGGCCCTCTTTCGGTGGAGCTCCGGAATAGGCCCCAAGATGGGATCTCGTGGATACAGAAAGTTGCGGCGGTGGAATTAGGTTTTTGGCTCTGTATCTGTTCGTTTGGGGGTACGTAGGTATATATAGGAGGAAGGAGTATGTCGGTGGAGCTCCGAGGGGCCCACGAGGCAGGGGGCGCGCCCTAGGGGGGCGCGCCCCCCACCCTCGTGACCGCCTCTCTGATGCCTTGGCATAGGGTCCAAGTCTCCTGGATCACGTTCGGTGAGAAAATCACGTTCCCGAAGGTTTTATTCTGTTTGGACTCCGTTTGATATCCCGTTTCTTCGAAACACTGAAATAGGCAAAAAAACAGCAATTCTGGGCTGGGCCTCCGTTTAATAGGTTAGTCCCAAAAATAATATAAAAGTGGAAAATAAAGCCCAATATAGTCGAAAACAGTAGATAATATAGCATGGAGCAATCAAAAATTATAGATACGTTGGAGACGTATCAAACGCCAGCAGTGAAGTCAAGCCATGCTATTGCTAAAGTGATCCCACATTTAACTAATGCCGCACTCAGTCTAATGCCACCAATAAATTTAAGCAATGCCATTTAATTTCACTGGATTATTTCAGGGTTAGCTGTTGATTGTTGATGTATTAAGGATTTTTCAGCTAAGGCATTCTAATGTTGTTGCACAGCCAGTATACGAATGATGAAACTTGTTACTACCTTCAAATTTTTGCACTGTTAATGCTTATAGATTACATACCTGTCGATTACATACCTGACATCATGATGTAATGTTAAGTCATTTCTTTTTGTACAGTGTCACTGAATTGTCAAGGCAGTGATGGCATTTTATTGTAGTTGAACTGCACAAAATATTCTTAAAATAACGGGAATGGTTCACTTTTTCAGAAAAAAAATTATGTATGCCTTCCTGACATTAGCCATTGTTGCCTTATTTTATTCCTTCAAACAGGTGGTTAGAAACAGGCTTGCTACCTTTTCCCATTAAGAAATTGGAATGCTTATATTTGTGAGTCTATGCTTCAACTAGTGCCACTTTTATAGTGATCACACTTTCAATATCTATGCAAACAGGGATGCTCGATTTTAGTGGAACTGCACAAAAAATCCAAATGGTTCAACATTAGGAGCATGTTTTCTTCCAAACCTTTATATCCAATTGGTGGCACTATGAGTTGTTCATTACGAAGGTACATGGTTTGCTACTATATTGCTACTCTTTTGTACTATTATTAGATAGTAATATTGGTGGTTTGCATGTTAATTTATTGGCAGGGTGGACCTACATTGGACGTGCAGGACATGATTCAATGATTGGATGCTCAATTTCGGTTGTATCGATTTCACCTCTTCCATCATTGGGAACATGGATATCCTTGGTCTAATGAACAATAAGAGCTATATTTCTGCTCTGAACCAGCAAATCAGTTCAGTACGAAATTGTGCAAGGCCAAACATGACAGTATCAAATTGTCCAGTGCAAAACATGACAGATGCTAAGAGGAAGAAGCATGTTTAGACCGAAAATACAAGGTGGGTATATGTTTACTAGCTGGTTGATATTTGTGCAGATAGATGTCTGCCCAAACAAACAAATTGACCGCAATTTTGGTGGAACTGCACAAAAGAGTAGTATAGTCACTGCATGCAGTGCCATTTGAAAATAGACACGGAAAGACTGGATAGTCACCTCATGGACTGCACAAAAGTAGTATTGTACTATTTATTGGCCAACACTAGGTGTCGTGGTTCTAACTCTGAAAGTGATGTAGGGGGGTATGTATGGAGAGGCTAGATCTTAGCTATGGAGGAGTTGTAAGCACACGAGGATTACGAGTTCAGGCCCTTCTCGGAGGAAGTAACAGCCCTACGTCTCGGTGCCCGGAGGCGGTCGACTGAATTATGTGTGTATGAATAACAGGGGTGCCAAACCTTGATACTGAGGAGGGGAGTGGCTTATATAGAGTTCGCCAGGCCCCTCCAGCCCTCAGTAATGCAAGGTTTAAAGTACATTAAGACTGGGGGTTACTGGTAACGCCCCTAATAAAGTGCTATGATGACCATAAAAGCTACTTAATGACCGACCGTTTGCGTGCAGGGTGACTTTAGATCTCCTGGCAGTCGAGTGGTTGGAATTTGGTCGAGTGATTGCTTCGTGGTCGAGTGTCTTGAATCTGTCGAGTGGGATACCTCCAAGTCGATTTAAAGGTGACTTCTTCTAGGGATGTCCTTGGGTAGGGTACTTAGGACAGCTCCATGCCCCTATCCTAGGTACATAGCTTCATCATTAGCCCCCAAATGGATCGAGGTTCGAGTGGGGAAGGAGTTGGGGATCTTTCTGACTGGTTCTTCATGTTATATGAACGTCTTGTTTTGGATCAATTGTCACGGATGACGTCGTCAACTTCTTTCAGTTGCCTTGATCCATTCTTGGCCTCTTGTCGAGTGAATTTCTTTACTTGTGAAGTTCCGAGTGACGGTGTGAAAGGGATCTTCTGTTTGACGAGTTGTTCTGCGGCCCGCGGATTTTGCGGGATTTGAATTTCAGGAAGCGCGCGGGACGGGGGCGGCCACAGTAATCGGATGGGATAGGACGGAAGCTCCTCGATCCCCGCACCACCTTTTTTGCCACGAACCGCGCGCGCCCGTTGCGGGATTTGACGGGATTGCCTGGGCCTACCAGTCAGCCACTCGGAAGCGACCTCTTATAAGCTGCCGGCTCGGGACCCCCGAACAGTGCGCCTTCACTTTTCCCCCTTCCTTCACAAGATCCTCCGCCACCTCCGCTCCCACCTTGGTGCCGTAGGTCTGTTCGAGCTTCGCCGGCGACGATGGTGAAGGAGAAGACGTCGGCTCTGGAGCGCGCGAAGAAGGCGGCGGTGCAGGGGAAGGGGAAGAAGTCCGCTCGGGGCGGATCTTCCTCGAGGACTGCTCTGCCCAAGGATTGGATCCAGGGCGACTGGATGCCGTCGGTGATTCGGCAGGATGATCTCGATGATCTGGTCGAGGAGGGATTCATTCCCCACGAATCTGCACGCCTCTCGGGGAAAGAAGTCGAACCCCAGCCTCTTGATGGTGAGTGCGTCCTCCTCGCCACCCATATCGATCGTGGATTCTCTCTGCCTCCTCATCCTTTTTTCCGGAGCTTCTTGAACTTCTTCGGAGCGCAGCTCCATCACTTTACTCCCAATTCTATTGTGTATCTTGCTGCTTTCGTTTCCTTGTGTGAAAAACTTCTTGGGTTGCCGCCCCCATTGGGGACTCTTCAAGCACATCTTCACTTGCCGCTCTTAGTCGGTCAAGAAGGCCAAGTCGAGTGATGAACGGACGCAGGTGATCCAGCTGTGCGGGGGTCTGGTGATCCAGATGAGGGGAAAAAGTTCCTTTCCGTCTATCACTTTTCCCGAGTCAGTCCGTGGGTGGCAGTCGACTTGGTTTTACTGTAAAGACCAGGTGACCCCAGGACAGTCGACTGGGCTTCCCCCTTTTTCTCTGAATCGAGCACAAAAACCTGCCTCTCTGAAAGTGACGCCGGAGGAAAAGGCGCAAGTCAAGGTGCTGGTCGGTCGAGTGGTTCAGCTTGTCCGTGAGGGTGTGACTGGCATGGACTTGTTGGAAGTCTTCCTTCGGAGGCGCATCCAACCGCTTCAGGCTCGTGACCACCCGATGTGGCTGTACTCGGGTCTCGAAGACACCACTCGGATTCACCCAGGGGAGGTCACTGACAAGATGCTTGAAGGGTGGCTGTCGAGTATCACAGGGAACAAGGACAACCCCCGAGGAGCCAGGAGGATTCCTCCACTCGACCAAACATACGAAGTGGACAAGGTCTGACATTGCGTTTCCGACTGTGATCTTGCTTTCTTTATTTGTTCTTTTTGGATCAGTCGATTGACTTTTGTCTCGTTTGTTGTCCTCTAGGCCACTACTGAGATGTACTCGACACCCAATGGAGCACAGGAGCAGGCCGGGGAAGGGGAGGCGAGTGGAGGCGAAAGTGGAGACGAGGGAGAAGAGTGGGAATCTGACGGCGAAGGAGAGGGGGATGACGACGACGACTCCAGTGAAGAGGAGGAGGAAGAAGTCGAACCTCCCCGCTCGGAACGGCGATCCAATCTTACACACGACCCTGCGCGGGAACGTGGTAAGGCGACTGTCCCTGTTGGGCAGTCGTCGAAGCGCCCTCGGACCTCATCTCCAGCGCCGACAGAAAAAGCTCCCAAGCACCCACGCGCGACGCCGTCCAAGCCGCCCAAGGCTCTGCCCAAGATGAAGATGACTGTCCCCACCATTTCTGGGTAATAGTAGAATTTGTTTTCCTTTGTCGAACGTGACGGACTCTTGGTCGACTCATTGAATAAGCTGACTGACTTTCGAAATTTGCAGTGCTGCCACCTAGGAGATCTCCGCCAAGGACGATGATCAAGAGATGGAAGACGCTGTTACCTCCAACCCCGGTATGATTACTGATGCTCTGCTTTTAGTCGACTGATGATTTCTTATAATTCCGGTCGATTGGATTTTTCTTGTAGCTCCTCCTCATTTCATTGACCTCCCTGATGATGACGACAAAGTGCCGCTGAGGGCGTGAAGGAACAGGAGGGCGCCGGCTGGCAAGACCCCACAAACTACTCCGGTGCCTGAGGCCGCAGTCCGGGAGGGTGGTGATACCACTCGAGTTTCTGTGACCTTTGCTGAACCTCTGACGAGTGTCCGGCCTTCGACGTCGACTGCAAATCCGCCTTCGCTTTTTGCCACACACCACGTCCCTGAGGACCAAGTGGGTGCCGCTAAAGAGGCTATACGCCAGGCGGGGATCATGATGGAGCAAGTGAAGGTGGTTCGGGAAGCCAGCCAAGCAGCTTATGACACGAGCTCAGCTCTTCAGAGCAACGTCCAGGTCAGTCGATTCACCGCTTGTTCTGTTAGGATATGCTATCTGAAGAATCTCTTTTCCGAAGATATTTATATCTGTACACCCACTGGGTGTGTCTATTAAACTTTTTGACGAGTGGGGGCACGCTAAGTGCACCCACTAGGTGTAGTCCCCGAGACTACGGTGGACTGCTGGCAGTCGACTGTAGTCTTTATATTGTGTTGCTTTAGCTGAACTTCTTCACTCGGTCTGGTCAGGCCATGTCGAATGGAACTATACACGGTCGGCTGCGGGCAGTCGATTTTTTTTGGTCGAACCAGTGGGGGCACGCTGAGTGCACCCACTGGGTGTAGTCCCCGAGACTACTGTCGAATGTTTTTGATTCGGCTGTAGTCTTAGAAACACCATCATTGTCTCTTGGTTACTCGAAAGCAACTTATCTTGGATGTCTGTCGACTGATTTTTTGCAAATATCCTGCGAACTTGTGGCTCGCTACACTGAGTTGGAGAACAAACAGATCCAGCTGAACCTTGACTTGAAGCTTGCTCAGGAGAACTTGCAGAAGGCAAGGGACGAAGAAGAAGGATCAAGACCTTGCCGAAGAGCAGAAGGAGGCCCTGAACAAAACGAAGCTTGCTGAAGAAAAACTGGCTTCAGTCGGTACTCTTGAAAAGGAAAACTCCAGGATGAAAACTGCTCTCGACGCGGCTAATCGAGAGGCCAGCCGTCTAAAGAATGGCAATATAGCTCTGAATGACAAGGCAAGTGAACTGGAGGGGAAGAGGAACGATCTGGAGGCTTATCTCGGTGGACTCGCCAAGAAGCTGTTCGTCATGCTCGAGGGTAATTACTCCGGCCCGACTGACTTGCAGTTACCAAATCTGCGTAGAGCCACTGACTTATCCTTGAATTGTGTTTACAGAATTCTGCCAGAACTTTGAAGAGGAGACCAGTCGAGTGGAGACAGACTTGCACCCCATCAATTCTCCAGTGAAGGACGAGGCTGCTATGAACGTGCTCCGACTGGAATCTCGTGTTGCCGGCGTTGTTGACTATCTTGCTTAGTTGAAGGTTGCAATGTCACGGATCGACACGTCGCTCTGGCCTAGGACGACGCTTCAGAATGACCTTGAGTCCCTGATCACTCGACTGAATGAAGTCCCAGGTCGAGTGGCGGAATGGAAGAAATCTTCTGCTAGATGTGGCGCTGACGTTGCTCTATCTCTGGTCTGCATCCACTGCAAGGAGGCGCGAGAAGAAAAGTTGGCCGCCATCCAAGTTGCCAATACCAGGAAGCACAACTTTCAAGACTTCATGGAGACTTTCATTGCTGCTGCCACTCGCATTGGAGACGGGATCGACTTGGACGAGTTCGTCGCCCCTTCCAGTCCTCCGCATGAGGAATAAAAACTTTTATGCTTCACTTTAAATTTGCCTCGGAATGCCGAGTGGATTTTGTAACCGTTAAACTCTGTCGAGCTGGAGGCTCGAGTACTTTGATCTGCGGTCTAGAACCTTTGGATCTTATCTGAACTTGATTTATCGTTGAATATCTTCATGAATTATCTGTCGAGTGGAACTTGTTCTTCACTCGAAATAACTTTGTATTTGTGGTGCAACTCCGAAGGAGAAGGTAGCAGTCGATTTGCACCTCGTCGTCCTTGCGGATTGGGATGTGTTCCGTACTTAGGCGAGCACTGGGTTGCAGCTAAGCCTCCGAGTGGAAGGTCTGCTCTCACTCGGTAGGATTTTAAAAACTTAAGCGAGTACTGGACTGCATCTAAGCCCCCGAGTGGGAGGTCTGCTCTCCACTCGGTAGGATTTTTTCAAACTTAGGCGAGTACTGGACTGCAGCTAAGACCCCGAGTGGGAGGTCTGCTATCCACTCGGTACGATTTTTTCAAACTTAGGCGAGTACTGGACTACAGCTAAGCCCCCGAGTGGGAGGTCTACTCTCCACTCGGTAGGATTTTTTCAAACTTAGGCGAGTACTAGACTGCAGCTAAGCCCCCCGAGTGGGAGGCTGGCTCACCACTCGGTAGGATTTTTAAACACTTAGGCGAGCACCGGGCTGCAGCTAAGCCTCCGAGTGGGAGGTTTGCTCTCCACTCGGTAGGATTATAAAACACTTAGGCGAGCACTAGGCTACAGCTAAGCCTCCGAGTGGGAGTCTGGCTCACCACTCGGTAGGATTTTTAAACACTTAGGCGAGCACTGGGCTGCAGCTAAGCCTCTGAGTGGGAGGTTTGCTCTCCACTCGGTAGGATTTTTAAACACTTAGGCGAGCACTGGGCTGTAGCTAAGCCTCTGAGTGGGAGTCTGGCTCACCACTCGGTAGGATTTTTAAACACTTAGGCGAGCACTGGGCTGCAGCTAAGCCTCCGAGTGGGAGTCTGGCTCACCACTCGGTAGGATTTTTAAACACTTAGGCGAGCACTGCGCTGCATCTAAGCCTCCGAGTGGGAGTCTGGCTCGCCACTCGGTAGGATTTTTAAACACTTAGGCGAGCATTGAGCTGCAGCTAAGCCTCCGAGTGGGAGTCTGGCTCGCCACTCAGTAGGATTTTTTTTTACAAACTTAGGCGAAACGGATTCGCAGCTAAGCCACCCACTGGGGGATTTCACATGCAAACAAAAGCAACAACAATTATAGGAAAATTTGTAACACTCTTGTCTTTGATAAATAGACTACAGAAGTTTTTCTTATTACATCTCATCCGAGTGAGAATTCAAGTGTGAATGGGGCGGAGCAGTTCTGCATTCCAAGCTCGTGGCTCATCGATCTGGCGATCGACATTGTAAAGGTGATACGCTCCATTGTGGAGGACTCTGGTGACGATGAAAGGACCTTCCCAAGTAGGAGCGAGCTTGTGTGGTTTCTGTTGATCCACTCGGAGGACCAAATCTCCTTCTTGGAAGGCTCGACTCTTCACATTTCTGGCATGGAATCGACGCAAGTCTTGCTGATAAATGGTCGATCGGATCATAGCCATTTCTCTTTCTTCTTCCAGGAGGTCGACTGCGTCTTGCCGGGCTTGTTCTGCTTCATCTTCGGTATAAAGCTCGACTCGGGGTGCATTGTAAAGTAGATCACTTGGCAGGACTGCTTCCGCTCCGTAAACCAGAAAGAACGGAGTTCTTCCAGTCGACCGATTCGGGGTAGTCCTCAATCCCCACAGAACCGACGGAAGCTCGTCGACCCAAGCGCCTGCTGCGTGCTTGAGATCACGCATCAGCCGAGGCTTTAGTCCTTTGAGAATCAGACCATTTGCCCTTTCTGCTTGTCCATTCGACTGGGGGTGGGCGACCGATGCGTAGTCGACTCGTGTGCCTTGAGAGGCGCAAAAAGCTCTGAACTTGTCTGAATCAAATTTTGACCCATTGTCGGTGATGATGCTATGCGGGACTCCATATCTGAATGTTAACTCTCTGACGAAACTGATAGTAGGGCAAGCATCAAGATTCTTGATAGGCTTAGCTTCAATCCATTTGGTAAACTTGTCGACTGCCACAAGCACATGTGTGAAACCGCTCCTGCCTGTTCTCAATGGGCCAACCATGTCCAGTCCCCAAACAGCAAAGGGCCAGACGAGTGGAATGGTCTTCAGGGCTGATGCAGGCTTGTGCGACATGTTGGAGTAGAACTGGCACCCTTCACACTTGTCGACTATCTCTTTTGCCATTTCATTCGCTCTTCGCCAGTAAAATCCTGCTCGGTATGCTTTAGCCACAATGGTCCGAGAGGACGCATGATGACCACAGGTCCCCGAGTGGATATCATCAAGGATTATCTGACCTTCTTCTGGTGTTATACACTTCTGACCAACTCCAGTCGCGCTTTCTCTATACAACTGTCCCTTTATGACTGTAAAGGCCTTGGATCGACGGACGATCTGTCGAGCCTCTTCTTCGTCCTCTGGGAGTTCCTTTCTCAGGATATACGCGATGTACGGTATCGTCCAGTCAGGGGTGATTGCCAAAACTTCCATGATTAGGTCGACCACTGCCAGAATTTCAACTTCAGTCGGATCTGTGGCACTCTTTGGCTGCGGGGCTTCATCTGTAGAAGGATCTTCTTGGACTGATGGCGAGTGGATGTGTTCCAAAAACACATTGCTGGGGATGGCTTCTCTCTTGGAGCCTATCTTTGCCAAATCATCAGCCGCTTGATTTTTCAGTCGGGGGATGTGATGAAGCTCTAACCCCTCGAATTTCTTCTCTAACTTTCTCACTGCATTGCAATAACCAGTCATAGCTGGACTTCTGACGTCCCATTCTTTCATCACCTAATTAACCACCAAATCTGAGTCGCCATAGACCATGAGGCGACGGACGCCGAGTGAAATGGCCATGCACAACCCATACAAAAGTGCTTCATATTCTGCTTCGTTATTGGAGGAATCAAAGTGAATCTGGAGAACATATCTGAGCTTATCTCCTCGGGGGGAAACCAATACTACCCCAGCACCGGAACCATTCAGCATCTTAGATCCATCAAAGAACATGGTCTAGTGCTCTGAGTGAACTTGAGTCGGAAGTTGTTGTTCGATCCACTCGGCGACGAAATCTGCAATTGCTTGGGACTTGATAGCTTTCTTTGCCTCAAACTTGATATCTAGGGGAAGAAGTTCAATCGCCCATTTGGCCACTCGACCAGTTGCATCTCTGTTGTGCAAAATCTCTGATAGTGGAGCGTCGCTGACGACTGTAATGGAATGATCAGAGAAGTAATGTGTAACCTTCTTCGTGGTCATATAAATCCCATATACAAGCTTCTGGTAATGAGGATATCTTTGCTTTGAAGGAGTCAAAACTTCAGAAACATAATATATTGGGCGCTGAAGTTTGAAGGCCTTTCCTTCTTCTTGCCGCTCGACCGTAAGTACTGTACTGACAACTTGTCCTGTGGCTGCAATGTAAATCAGCAAAGGCTCCTTGCTGATTGGGGCAGCAAGCACTGGCTGGGTGGAGAGCAGAGCTTTGAGCTCTGTAAACGCTGCATCAGCTTCTGGAGTCCACTCGAACTTGTCGGACTTCTTCATCAGTCGGTAAAGAGGCAATGCCTTTTCACCGAGGCGAGAGATGAATCGACTTAAAGCGGCCAAGCATCCTATAAGCTTCTGGACGTCATGCACACGCACAGGACGTTTCATCCGGAGTATAGTACCAATTTTTTCAGGATTTGCGTCGATTCCCTGTTCAGAAACGAGAAAACCGAGTAACTTCCCACCTGGAACTCCGAACGTGCACTTTAACGGATTGAGCTTGATATCATACCTCCTGAGGTTGGCAAAGGTTTCAGCAAGGTCAGTCAGCAGGTCGGAACCCTTCCGTGACTTGACCACAATATCATCCATGTATGCCTCCACATTCCAACTGATTTGAGTGAGCAAACACTTCTGAATCATCCTCATGAACGTGGCTCCGGCATTCTTGAGGCCGAACGGCATGGTGACATAACAGAAGCACCCGAATGGAGTGATGAAAGCTGTTCCGATCTCGTCGGGCCCGTACAGACGGATCTGATGGTACCCGGAATAGGCGTCTAGGAAAGACAAACGCTCACATCCCGCAGTCGAGTCGACTATCTGGTCGATGCGGGGGAGAGGAAAATGATCTTTCGGGCAGGCCCGATTGATATGCTTGAAATCAATGCACATGCGAAGTGACTTGTCCTTCTTGGGAACCATGACAACATTGGCGAGCCACTCGGAGTGGTAAATTTCTCGGATGAACTCCGCTGCTAAGAGCCGAGCCACCTCCTCGCCAATGGCTTTCCTCTTCTGGAAGGCGGACCGTCGAAGATGTTCTTTCACAGGTTTAAATTTTGGGTCGACTCGTAGACGGTGCTCAGCCAGCCCCCTGGGAACTCCAGGCATGTCAGCAGGCTTCCATGCGAAGATGTCCCAGTTCTCACAGAGGAACTGGATGAGTGCTTCTTCCTATTTGGAGTCGACCGTCGTTGAGATGTGAGTCGGAGCAGCGTTTGGATCGGTCGGGTGAATGTGAACTGCCTTTGTTTCATCGGACGACTGAAAAGCTGAT
Organism: Triticum urartu; assembly: GCF_003073215.2. Classification (NCBI taxonomy): domain Eukaryota; kingdom Viridiplantae; phylum Streptophyta; class Magnoliopsida; order Poales; family Poaceae; genus Triticum; species Triticum urartu. The sequence continues at coordinate 282,374,130 of NC_053026.1, forward strand.
TCTGAAGCAGGCTTCTTAGCTCGTAGCAACTCACTCGGATCTGCAGTCTTCTGATACTCTTGCAGCTCGACCACCGCCATCTGAGCGTCAGCAATCTTTGAGCCTTTTTGAAAACACTCTTATGCTTTCTTCCGATTGCCTGTAACAGTGATCACACCTTTGGGACCAGGCATCTTCAATTTGAGATACACATAACATGGTCGAGCCATGAAGCGTGCATAAGCTGGCCTGCCCAAAATAGTGTGATAAGCACTTTGGAAATCCACAACTTCGAATGTCAACTTTTCCTTGCGGTAATTCTTGGAATCACCGAAAACCACATCGAGAGCAATTTGGCCGAGTGACTCGGCTTTCTTCCCAGGAATGACTCCATGGAAACTCATGTTATTGGTGCTGAGCCTGGACATCGGAATGCCCATCTCTTTCAATGTTTCTGCATATAGTATGTTCAAACCGCTGCCTCCATCCATCAGGACTTTGGTCAGTCGAGTGCCTTCGACAACTGGGTCGACCACCAGAGCTTGCCTCCCAGGGGTGGCAATGTGCGTAGGGTGATCAGACTGGTCGAATGTGATGGCAGTCTGGGACCACTTCAGATAATTGGGTGTTGCCGGAGCAACCATATTTACCTCACGGTTAATAACCTTCAGTCGACTTTTGCTCTCAACATCAGCAAAAATCATTAGGATGGAATTGACCTGGGGGTATCCATCGTCACTATCTTCCTTGTCCTCAACTTTGTCCAACTCCTTTTCCTTATCTTTGGACTGCTTGCCCTGAAACTGATGGATCAGAAGCCGACACTGTCGAGTGGTATGCTTTGGGTAAATGAGTTTACCCTCTTCATCTTTCTTGGTGTGGATGTGACACGGTAGACCCAAAACATCATTTCCATCTTGGTCTTTAACTTTCTTGGGGTTCCAAGGTCCTTTGGGTTTTCCCTTAAATTTTCCCTGGGTTACGGCCAGGGCCTCCCCAGGAGCGGCTGGCTCGGCTTTCCGCTTCTGTTTCCGACTGGAATTTCCTCCGGTTTCCTGGGCGACTGCTTTATGCTTGCCACTCTGGAGTCGATCCTCATCTTCACCATTAGCGTATTTGGTGGCAATCTCCATCATCCGATTCAGAGACATCTCTCCGGTTCGACCGAACTTCAGATTCAATTCTTTGTACTTAACGCCTTCTTTAAAGGCACAAACTGCTTGATGATCTGGTACATTTTCAACTGTGTGATGCAATGTGATCCACCTCTGGATGTAATCCCTCAGAGTTTCATTCGGTTTCTACACGCAAGACCGTAATTCCGTAAGGCCTGCAGGTCGCTTGCATGTTCCTTAAAATATGGTGACAAACACTCGGGAGAGATCCTCCCAAGTGTAAATGCTGTTGGGTGCTAACTGATTCAGCCACGCTCTGGCCGAGCCTTCTAACATGAGAGGCAGGTGCTTCACGGCTACCTCATCGTTCCCACCGCCAATCTGGACAGCCACTCGGTAATCTTCGAGCCAAGTATCGGGCTTGGACTCACCGGTGAACTTACTAACTCCAGTCGCCAACCTGAAGTTGGGAGGAATTACACCGGCTCTGGTGGCTTGACTGAAACACTCCGGCCCTGAAACATGTACTCTACTACTGGTAGGCGCATCTCTGTCGTGGCCTTCTCGGTGAGCTCTATTCCTGTCGACCAAACCTTGAACGAGAATGGATCTCGCATCAAAGCCTGGTTCCCTGGGGTCGACTGGAATTCTCCGCCCAACACTATGACGGCGTCTGTCCACCTGCTGTCGAGGCACATATGATCCACTCCTCGGGGGAGGGATTGGCACTCGACGTCGATCATCACGATCGAATCGGTGATCATACTGCTCATTCCTTCTGTACTGATCACGCCGGTCTCCCCGTCCCTCACGCCTCGGAGGCGATCTTGGGCTGTGAGCCGACTGGGCTGTATCCGCTGCAACGGGTCGACTGTGGATCCTGTTCCGCGACTGAGAAACAGCGGAATTCTGGTCTCCCCCTGCCCGGAGCAACGCTCAGATTTGCAACAAGCCTCTGCCAGCCTCTGACTGGGAGGGCTGAATTGACTCTGCTATACGGGCCGCAGCCGCCAAATTCTGAATCGGAGTATGATATACCTGCGGGGGCGGAAAGAGTTGACGTCGACTGGATTCTGGAGCCTGTTGATGCGCTCGCCCGTCGAGTATTCGCTGGAGATTCTCCAGTCGAGTGCGCTCGGCCAAGTTAGCCAAGCGCGCGTCCTCCAAGGCTCGGGCCTCGGGGGTTTCTCCAATGATAGGAGTGTGGACTGCATCCATGTTCCGGCGGCGAAGTTCCTCCCACTGCAACGACGTGAGAGGCTCAGGGAGATACTCCTCGTGAGGACGCGACGGGTCGCCCCCATCCGCGCCTCTGTCAGCGCGGGGGAAACCGGGAGGACTGTGTGGCCCATCGATCACCAGAACCTCTGTAGCTGGGTCACTGCTGTCGCATTCGGATGCGGTCTCTGCGGAGCCAGTCGACAGGTCGAACAGGCCATAGAGGGATTCGTCGGGCTCGATTGCCGCGACTTGTGGGGTGGCCGACTGGCGGGCCACCGCATGCCTCACCCACCTCTGAAGCCTCGACTGACCGGAGTGCTTGCGCCGGCGAGAAACAGGGCGGGGACATGCCACGGGAGCCGACCGATAGTGGGTCGACGGCTGCCGCAGGAGGACACCACGGACGCATGCACGAAAGTGCGTCTCCCCGCGGACGGGAGCGCGTCGACGTCGAGTGGAGCCTCCTGAAGCCAAGCGGAGTCGTCGGCGATGAACGTGAGCGCGCCAAGACGGATCTCGCGGCCCTCCACCAAAGCTCCGCTCGAAACCATGATCAAGGAGATCGGAAAAAATCGCAACTTCTCAAACTAGGCGCTAAGACTCCTAGCCCCACGGTGGGCGCGAACTGTCGTGGTTCTAACTCTGACAGTGATGTAGGGGGGTATGTATGGAGAGGCTAGATCTTAGCTATGGAGGAGTTGTAAGCACACGAGGATTACGAGTTCAGGCCCTTCTCGGAGGAAGTAACAGCCCTACGTCTCGGTGCCCGGAGGCGGTCAACTGAATTATGTGTGTATGAATAACAGGGGTGCCAACCCTTGATACTGAGGAGGGGGGTGGCTTATATAGAGTTCGCCAGGCCCCTCCAGCCCTCAGTAATGCAAGGTTTAAAGTACATTAAGACTGGGGGTTACTAGTAACGCCCCTAATAAAGTGCTATGATGACCATAAAAGCTACTTAATGACCGACTGTTTGCGTGCAGGGTGACTTTAGATCTCCTGGCAGTCGAGTGGTTGGAATTTGGTCGAGTGATTGCTTCGTGGTCGAGTGTCTTGAATCTGTCGAGTGGGATACCTCCAAGTCGATTGAAAGGTGACTTCTTCTAGGGATGTCCTTGGGTAGGGTACTTAGGACAGGTCCATGCCCCTATCCTAGGTACATAGCTTCATCACTAGGTGCTTCATTGCTTTGGTCTGATTATACAATTGGCATCATTTTTCCTAAGTTAAAGTTTGTATTCCAAAAATAGTCTCGTCGTGGGATCGAAAGAAGACCAAATCATATTGCAGTGGATGTTCCTCCGTCATGTGTGGATCATTCTCATGGTTCCAGCTATTGGTGAAACCACTTATGTTTGCAAGAGGAATTGTAGACTTCGCAAACAAATTTGTCTTTCACTCTGTACTGAATGTTGGCCCAGAGAAGCATCGATGTTAGTCGGAAGAACAGATGTTTTTTTCTAGATCTTTGCTTTTGGAGCTACATATTTGTATATGATCTGTGAATCACTGAGATGCATTAACATGTTACTAGTTGGTTGTGAATTCGGGCTACTAATGTGAACACATTACAATGCCAGGCATGTGAGTCTCGTGTGAACATTTCGAATGGATCGGCTCTTACTACTGTGCATAGCATGATCCTGATTTCTGTGTTCTCGGTGTTTACAAGTTACTAGCAGTTCCTTATTTATGTTCGCTCAGTGTTTATGAGTTACTTATCGATCACTAGCTAGCCTACTAATATGCTCCTGGCAGTTTTAGTTGTGACACAAGATCCAAAGGTGGCAGTTTTCTGAATAAAAATGCATATCTCTGAAGAAACTGACAAGCTATTCTGAAGAAAATGCCATGCGAATCTGAAGAAACTGCCAGCAAAAACGTTCGCAAATGCCTTATCTCCCAGCGAACATTCATTAGCTAATGCAATCCTACACGTAAACTATCCGACCTAATCGATCCTACACGTACACTATCCGACCTACTCGATCCTACACGAATAAATAGTGGATCACGCACGTACTACCTCCTTTCCGGTTTGCAGGCTCAATTCAAAAATCTCACCAACCAAGGTAGATGTTGAGTGGTGGAATCATTTTTGACAAGGAGGGAGTACCTCATGTGGATGATTCGAGTGCACTGGTTTGACCATCATGCCGATGTGCGACCCAGCACGGACGGGACGCACCACTGACGGGACGGGATGGCACATCAGTTTTTCCATTTTTCCACGGTAAGCTGGCGCGCTAAGCCATGTCTGCTTATGCATTGAATTCTGATGACCATCGTGTTTCCCGCGACGTGCTGCTTCAACTACCTTCTGCCTATAATTACCGGTTCCCGGCGTTCTCCGGTAGCACCGTCACCCAACTCGCCCTATCGGCTCCCCTCACAACCCCCACCGGCCCGATGTCGCTCGCCACTTGCCCTTGCTCTCGCCACGTCTGTCATGCCCCGACCGTCCACAATAGGTGACGCCAGAGGCGCTCACCGCCGGAGCTAGTGTTCGCTTATTCACCGGAAGGAAGACGGAGGGAGGAGGCATTCTATCAGTCTTTAGATGGCAATGAGGACTACGAGGACTTGTTGCAGCGCGAGTGCCTGGCGGAGGAGCAGCGTATCGCTGATTTGCGCCGCCAGCGGGGCATGGAGCAGCAGCGCACCGCCGCTTTGAGTCGCGGCAGAGCGCCCGCGAATGGGACGACTACGTGCAGGTCGGCGCCCGACAAAGAGCCCTAGAGGCTGTCGGGCACGCACGCATGCGCGACACCGAATTTTACTACCTGCTTGTCAAGTGGGTTCCCCGCTTAGATGTCGAAGCTTCGGTGGACCATGCCGGCATGGAAAGGGCCAACGTGCGCGAGCAACACGCCCTATTACACCTCTGGCAAGTCCGGGGCGAGGAGGAGGACGTCGGTGCCAGCATTTAGCGTGTACCAAAGATGGCAGCCGACATCGTCTAGTTATCTAGGAGTAAGTCAGTACTTGTACACTAGAGTATTAGTTGGAGTAGATAGTTAACTTGGCTATGATGGTTGTCAACGTGGAAGTTCAGTACTCTATATCTAGTTAGACATGTTACTTTGCTCCATATGTTGAACTTTCCATGTGAACATATGGAATGGGTTGTTATTTTTTTAAATGGGTTGTATTTGCCCGCCACGGGTTTAGAGGCTGACTTCTGGGCCTACTAGGTTGACGCGTACACAATCAGGAGATGACTGTATGTGGAGAGGATGACAGCAGGGACCCACCAGGGTCATGGCAGTACGCAAGCAAGTGCCTCCTTATTTCAAGCTAGAAAAATGGTTCCTCCTAATGGATTTCTGACATCTGAGTCCCATGCCATTGTCAACGTAGTCAATAAATAAGAGAATTGCACAACGAGTGGCTAACACAAGGGACCCAGTAGCTTGCCCAATTTTTTTAGGGAAGTAGCTTGCCCAGTTATCTTTGTTTTTTAGACAGAAGCAGGGTGTCAACTGGGTTGTGCGGGGCACTCTGGCCTGTCTAGACAGCCTTTTATTTTATGTTTACCACAAGACCAGCTCAGTAGTTTTTTTTCTTTCTTCAAATGGCTAGCCCAGCTTTTTTGTTCTTTTGCAGAATACTCAACCGAGGCCTACTTGCTTTGTCAACCCTGCTGGGCTGCAAATCTTTCAAGACGAGAAAATGGGCTATCAGTAGTGAGAAATGGGTTGTACATTTTTAAAACAAATCAAACCAGCAATTAGTTTCAAATTTCTTTTTTCATTTCAAGATTTTAAATTCCATTGATTTTTATGAGTGGACAATTATTTGGATTTTATGTGGGTATGAATTTATTTATCAAATTAGTTTGAATGTGACTCGAAATATTGGGATTAAAAATAGTTGACCGCACTGAAATATGCAAAAATTAGTATACTTTTTAACCCTGTCCACAATATGGGTTGTAATGCTAACAAAAAGAAGATGGGCTCCAAAAAATCCTTAAGAATTAGCGAATGGGCTGTAAATTATTAGAAGTAATGGCAGATGGGTTGTATGCTATTTTCCACACATTTGAGGCTGACTTGTGCGCCTACTATAGGTTGACGCGTACGCTTTCCTAAAAAAGGTTGATGCACACGCAATACCATGTCAACTTAGTCAACACACGAGAGTAGTGACTGTTGGATGTCCATCCAACGGCTGTCGTGCTTCTTCAATCTTTGCTCTTCCTGCTCCAGCCGCTCAAACAAGTGCCGGCGGGACTGCCTGCTCCCTCCTCCCGCGGTCGGCTGTGCTGCCGGGCAGGCCTCACCGCACCATCGTACTCCCATCGCTGGCCTAGCCATCCCTCTACTCACCCACACTTATTGTTATTCTCCGACCATCGTGCTTCTTCAATCTGTGCTCTTCCTGCTCCAGCCTCTCAAACAAGCGCCGGCGGGACTGCTTGCTCCCTCCTCCCGTAGCCGGTTGTGCTGTCGCGCAGGCCTCATCGCCCCACTGTACTCCCATCCCTGGCCTAGCCATCCCTCTACTCACCCACACATGTTTTATTCTCCGGCGACGGCAGATGAACCAGTAAACCCTCGTACTCCCCTCCACGTGGGAAACAACTGTCAGGTCTTCTCTGGCTCCATGTCGTTCCCTTCCTAGGCCTCACCATCATCCACCGCCGTGGTGCTCTCGGCGCGGCGTGTTCAACATGGTTAACGAACGACATCCATCGGAAGTGGACTATACGTGGAGAGGTTGACAGCTGGGTCCACGGCCGCATGCAAGGAAAGCCTCCTTATTACACGCTGAATAATGATTCCTCCATGAAAGGATCGAGAAGAGGAGTCTAGAGGGGGTGATTAGACCCTCAAGAAAGAAAAGTAGTAGTTTTTAATATCTTCAAGTTAAGGTGGAGTTTTAGCACAAGTTTAACCATTCACAATACATTTCAAGCAAGCATGGCAAGAGTATATGAGAAGTGGAAAGTAAAGCATGAAATTTGCAAGAAAGTAAAGGGATGGGATTGGAGTATGCAAACGCAATTGGACACACGGAGATTTTTGGTGTCGTTCCGATAGGTGGTGCTATCATACATCCACGTTGATTGAGACTTCAACCCATGAAGGGTAACGGCTGCGCGAGTCCACAGAGGGCTCCACCCACGAAGGGTCCACGAAGAAGCAACCTTGTCTATCCCACCATGGCCATCGCCCACGAAGGACTTGCCTCACTAGGGTAATTCTTCACGAAGTAGGCGATCTCCTCGCCCGTACAAACTCCTTGGTTCAACTCCACAATCTTGACAGAGGCTCCCAAGTGACACCAAACCAATCTAGGAGACACCACTCTCCAAAAGGTAATAGATGGTGTATTGATGATGAACTCCTTGCTCTTGTGCTTCAAATGATAGTCTCCCCAACACTCAACTCTCTCACACAGATTTGGATTTGGTGGAAAGATGATTTGAGTGGAAAGCAACTTGGGGGAGGCTAGATATCAAGATTCTTGTGGTTGGAATGGAATATCTTGGTCTCAACACATGAGTAGGTGGTTCTCTTTCAGAAAATGTATGCCGGAAGTGTAGGCACGTTCTGATGGCTCTCTCCACAAATGAAGAGTGGCTAGAGGGGTATAAATAGCCTCCACACAAAATCTAACCATTACACACAATTTACCAAACTCGGTGGGACCAAATCATGAAACTCGGTCAGACCGATTTAGTTCAAAATGTGAACATTAGGATTTTCGGTGGGACCAATATGATCAACTTGATGGGACCGATGTGCTAGGGTTAGAGTAAAACCTCAACTCGGTTTGACCGATTACACAAACTCGGTGGGACCGAGTTTGGTAATGAGCAAAACAGAGAGTTGGTCAAGAAAACTCGGTGGGACCAAAATAATCACAACAGGTAACAGAGAGTTTGCAAGCCCATCTCGGTGAGACCGAGATCCCATCGATGAGTCTGAACTTATTAGGGTTTCTGGCAGTGGCTATGTCAAGTGAACTCGGTGGCGCCGGATAGATAAAATCGGTGGGGCCGAGTTTGACTTTTGGTTTGGGACATATGTGGATATGAGAAAGTGGTTGAGGGCTTTGGAGCATATCACTAAGCACTTTGAGCAAGCAAGCCATTAAGCAGCACCTCATCCCCTTTTAATAGTATTGGCTTTCCTATGGACTCAATGTGATCTTAGATCACTAAAAAGTAAATTGTAGAGTCTTGAGCTTTTGTCAATCTTTTGTCCTTAGCATCTTGCAGGGGTTCCACATCCTCTTGTCCACGCCACTCCACTGTTGAAATCATCTGAAGTATACTAGATGAAAGTATTAGTCCAACAAGAGATATGTTGACATTAATTACCAAAATCACCCATGGAGCACTTGTGCTTTCAATCTCACCCTTTTTGGTAATTGATGACAACATACATCAAAGCTTTAGATAAAGATATAAAGAATATCAAGTAAAGCTTTGGAAGAACATGTAACACGCCTAGGCCCCCCCTACATGTATGCAATCATGTAAATATGGAATATAAGATCATGTGACTACATAAGAATGACAGAGCAAGCAATGTGTTACATGTATCTTGGCTATATGCATCAGAGCAAATGATGTGAATATAGGAATTGTACCTTCATGTTCATGAGTCCTTCTTGCAAACAATATATACATCAGTAAGAGATCATCATGCACATGAGTGTGATGCATGTACTTACCTTGTGGTCTTGAGCTAGCTTTGGAAGAGATGAACCTGAGTAAACAAGGTTAGATAACACAGAAACATCTACTAAACAGAGCAAGAACAGCAAACCACAAGAGTACCAAGATTGGGTTGGCATGTAGAGAGTGAGTACTAGGTACTCTATTGTATATAGACATGTCCCCAAAGATAAAGATATGCAATGAATTCAAAGATTTCCTTCCCTTACAAGTCTTTCTCCCCCTGAATCTTATATTGGATAATGGGAGAATATAGGGAAAGGAGAACCAGAGTAAAACAAATCAGAGCTCACAAAAATATAACACAAATTAACATGTCTTTCCCCTCTTAAAGACATGTGACTTATATCCTCTTGAATACCAAGCATCTGGGGTTCTTTGATGTGATTAAGCACTCTCCCCCTTTGAAGTATTCTCCCCCTTTTGAAGTGATTAAGCTTTGATGTGATCTCTCTCTCCCCCTTTGACATCAATTTCCAAGAAGGGTCTTCTGGAGTTTGATTCGAATAGGTTTGGTCCTTGAGTCGCATAACAAAGCAGTATGTATAATGTGATGCAGGTAGAGGACAAGAATCATCGAGTGGAGCTGTGTAACACCCCAAAAATTTTAACCATGATTTATTAATTAAAAAATTCCATGGTAAATTTATTTTTTTATTTTCTGGATTTTTCTTTCAGAACCACTCTTTTCTTCTGAATTGTGGATTTGTCCCTCCAAAAAAACCTTTCAGAAATATTGATGGACTTGTATATCTTCCCAAGAACATTTCTTCTATCAGTGGAATTATTTCAATAATTATTTTTCCTGAGCTTTATTTCGTTTAAAGTGTTTTTTTCATAAGTTTTAGGGTTCCATTTGCACTACGACCCTTTCAAATACTTCTTTAAAATCCCCACCAAAATTTGGGGATGACATGTGATATTCCTAAATCACTTTTATGCAAAAACCTCTCTTAATCATTGGGGATTTTGAGCCCTACCTCAAGTTTTCAAATCTGGATCAGTTTGTGGTTTGCACTGCAACCTATTTAAATATTTCTTTAAAAATTCCACCAAAGTTTGGAGATGTTAGTAGGACTATATAATTCAACTTTATGCAAAAACCCATTGGTGTTCTTTGAAAAATTTGAGCAAATCATCCTCTTTTGCTCTCTGGCCCAGTTTGGTATTTTCTACTGCAACCCTATTTTGTTTTGCTCTAGTGCCCATGAGATCTTTCCTGCTTATAGTCCACCCTATCAAACCCTTAAGTACAGGAGATTGGACCCATTGGAATATTTTTGGTCCATGCAATAATGCCCTTTACTTTCTGTCCAGATTTGGTTTTCTCAAAAACTTGCACTAGGGACTTTTTGTTTTTGTCAAACTAACCTTGCCACCCTCTTTATCATTTAAAGAGACTCTGATCTGGAGTTTTTGGCCACCCCAAGAGATGCCTAGATGACCATAGCATTTTGTTTAACACCTTGAGTTCATGAACAGAATTGGCATGAAACCTAGTTTGCATTTTGAACCTGCTTGCTTTGCCTAAACAGCATGTCTCATGGCTCTACCTTAGTCTATAGCACCACCCTGCTAAACCTCAGGTGGATTAGAGCCCCCTGGCAGGCATTGGCATTTTGCCGAGCACCTCGGCCAGAGGAGGAAGGAGGCGCGGGCGACTGGTCAAACCTAACAAGTGGGCCCGATGGACCCACTGTCAGTGACCCAGCCCCACCGAAGCGTGTTTTAAGTGGAAGCATATTCCACCAAATACGCCTTCGCTAGAGGAAAACGCAAGTTCTACCGAACCGTTTTCTTTTTCTGATTTTTATTAAAAACAGAATTTTGACTAAACTTTGACTGGCTATAGCTTTTAAAATACAAGTCCAATTGATTTGATCTTTTTCTGTTGTTTCTCAAATTTTGTCTAGTTTATTTTCATATTTATTTGAAAATTGTCCGAACAACTTTTTTGTACTGTTTTGAAATTATGTGTTAATTTGAAATTTTCTTAAATAGGATTTTGGAGAGGGAAGCAACTTTCAAAAAGTGCACCCCCACTTGCATACTCTTGAAGGCAAGCATTCTGAACCCTGGCATAATATTGTTGTGTGTTGTTTAACACGGTTACAACACCACCTTGACACGAAGTATTCTTTATTTTATGTGACAATATGATCATACCCATGAGTGCACAAATGAAGATTTCTTGCTGTTGGAATTTGATATGCTTGTGATAGTAATCACCCTCGTATGCCTTTCATGCCCACCAGGAGGAATCTGGGAAAGTCTCTGTCCTGGATAGACACGAGCTTGTCTCTAGTCCTTGGTCGAGACGATCATGTCCAGTAAAGCATGGTGAGGTATGATGAGTGGTGATTCTGTCTGATTTGTGTGAAATATATTTCTTATGCTTATCATGCAGGAAATGCTTTAACCTCCTGAGTCGACCATAGATCGAGTCTTGTTCCAGTAACCCCCATACTTGTTTCGTACTACCACTTGTCCCTGCCCTAGGTAGGGTACGGTTCAGTAAGTTGTCAACCCCTTCCTAGCACACACCGTACAGAGAGGCCATGGTGGAAGATACCGGCTGCATCCGGTAGGCGTGCCACCTGGTCCGGGGGCATGGGTGTTTCTGGTTGGAGCCGGGGGGTAGCTACCCTAGTTTGCGCGCGTTATAAATTTGTGATCCCATGCTAGTCGAGGTTGTAGCCTCCCCACTTAGAGTTTCGCTTAACGGGTGTCGTGGGTGATTCCAGACACCGGTAAGTTAGGCTGGTGTGTGCTGTCAGGTGTGTTTTCAATTAAAAGACCGTAGACGGAATTAGTCCCGATGGACTAAAGGAATCCGTTACTCGTGGGTAAAGAATACACCCTCTCCAGGGATTATATCTATTCGAATAGCCGTGTCCATGGTTAAGGACTACAGTCTGGGATGGTCAAGTGTCGGTCTTAGTGTCGGTCTTCGGAGAAAAAAACTGCTAAACCAAAACATGGATCATGGCTTGTGACTCATGATGACTATGATTATTATTATTATTATGGACTAACCATTTACATTATTTGAATTATTGAGTATCCCTGGGACGGTTCTACCTCCTGGATGTTCATTGTGATTACTCTCATATAAGCCATTTATGTGGTGTCGCGGAGACGCCCGACTATGGCATGCTTGTTATTCAGTTACTTTATAAGCCCTTTTATGTGGTGTCGCGGAGACGCCCGACCGTGGAATGCTTGTTATTCATTTACTTTATAAGCCCTTTATGTGGTGTCACTCAGACGCCCGACTATGGCATGCTTGTTATTTAAATTATTTATAAGCCCTTTATGTGGTGTTGCACAAACGCCCGACTGTGGCATGCTTGTTATTTCTTTTATTTATAAGCCCTTTTTGTGGTGTCGCTCAGACGCCCGACTGAGGCATGCTTTATATTATTATCCTTTCGAGGTGTCGCTTCAGACACCCGATCGGTGCATTCTATTTCTACTCCCTTATTGCATATTCATGTTGTATATGAAAAACTTGCTTACGTGCATCCTGGATTTTTATTTTGTGACTGATGTTGTGATCTTAAAATATTTTAGAGCATGATTATCATTTGTTGTATTATACCTGTGTTCATAATGTTTGCGAGTACATTCAAAGTACTCACTGGCTTGTCCCTGGCTATTGTCTTGGCCAGATTTCTTGCGTGGAGAGGAGCGTTGCGATGACAGCCCCGGAACCTACGCAATGGTGATAGCAGCCTCGCGAAGATAGGAGTTATCCAGGTCAGTTGTTCCTGTGGGAAATGGAGTCCCATAGACGCTGATGAACCGCAAACCGCTTCAGCCATCAGCCACTAGAAACCTTGTGTTGTACTCATAGGCCAGAATGGTCTTGTACTACATATTTTGTATTTTTCTTGGAATTTCTATATCAAGTTGGTGCCTCATCAGCTAACAGTAATCCTGGGGCTGGTGAGCACAAGGGCTATTTTCTAGGAAATTGATATCCCGAAAATCCGGTCCTCACAACCTTGGTATCAGAGCCAGGCTGGCCATTGGCTAATCATATCTTGGCAAGGTCAATAAACCTAGGTTAATCAACCCACCAGACCTTAACCTAACCCCGGCCAAGCTTCTCGTGTAAGATAGCCACACAGTAGCCCCGACACCTTTTTGGCAGTCAGTGCCCAACCTATCAGCCTAGCCTGTCGATCATGCGCCAGTGACCGACACCTAAATTGTCTCTTTCACAAGCGTGCAAAGGAAGACTCCGTTCCCTTGTTCTATAAAAAGGGCACGCTAGCCCCAACCCAGCACAGCACAGCCTCTACGCCAAAACCAAGCTAAAATGCCTGGCCCCATTGTGCATAATGAGACCACAGCAACCAACCTTGGAGGTTTTGTGACCGTGCTAGCAAACCTCACCTGCCGTGCCTTTGCATTAGAAGAGCCCCCAGAGTATGTTGTATACCAAGGGCCCATGAGCGGTGAGAGCCGTCAATTCTGGGCCACTATGCACGTCTATGGTAGGGGTCTATCGCCAGAATGCCCCTACAGGTTCACCAGAAGGACAACTTCCTTTGAGCCACAAGCCATCCAACTAGCTGCTCAAGAGGCTATAGTTCAACTCCGGCACTTGTCGCCTAGAGTTAATTGTTGCTCGTTCTACTACTACCCCAGCCGTGACGGGTATGGTAAGCCACCCCAGGTTGCCAATGGAGATCACGAGATGGATCCTGCATTATTGCATCTGGTGCGCTATGTAAGTGCACTAGAGGAACTGTTCGATCAAATCACCCTTGATCTGATCGCAGCTCGTGGAGAACTGGTTCGCCGAGCCCCGGCAAGAGGAGAAGATGAGCCCGACGCCGACAACCCAGTCATGCTGTTCGGACAACCGATCGAGTCCTTGAGGTCTGCCCCAGCCATCGACCAAAATGCTTTGGTGTCCCTAGAAGTGCTTCGTCGCCTTTTGGGAACACGCTCCAACGAGATCGTGGCCAACAACCCCCGCGATGGTCATCATCGCTACCTCGACCCTACAGCTCCTCCGCCCCATCCAGCTAACCCTGATGGAGAAACCCGTGGAGAAGCCTCGACGTCCACAAGGCACGCCCGCTTAGATATAAACGAGGTAGACTAAGTCACTCGAGTAGTACTGAGTCTTAGTATGTACACGCCCTGTAATTGTGTGATCTTGTATCGCCATAATTAAATGTTGTCTGCTGGTGCACCCCTATTTTTAATAGTGGCCATGCATAAGTATGTTGGTGTACGGTTGCATTTTTAATTCCGGGCGTAGCTACCAAAAACCACCCCGACGACACCCACAGTAATACATCACTTTTGTGAGATATGTGTATCTGTGGCATTGACCCCGACCCCTTAGAGCAGAACCGACAAACTAGTTGCCCCTCACCGTGATAGATGACCCAGCCTCGATGCTATATAAAAGGCCACCTCGTGACCTTGCCAAGCACCCCTCACCTTGTGCACAACCCTCACAGCCATTTACTTGCCATGCCGAGCCCTAGTATTTATCTGAGAACTCCAAATGCAACCCCAGGTAGTTTTGTTAAAATATTGTGGGACTTTACCTGCAGTACAATGAGTTCTACCCATCCACCCCAGTACGAGTTGCTCAAATCGAGGATCACCCCTTCCACCTCGAAATATTGGGCAGTGGTGCACATCCCTCCTGCAAACCCAAACCAAGACCCAACGGAAGTCTCCTTCGTGGGGAAATCTATGTCGACTCCGCAAATGGCCGTAGAAGCTGCTGCGTACAAAGCGCTTGTTCGCCTTTGATTCGCGGTGCCCTATGCCAGCGAACGAGGGTATTATTACTTTTCGAGTCATGCAGCACCCGGAGAAGTAGCATCTTTTCCCGGTGGACGAATTGAGAGAGATCCAGTGCTGGCCAACCTTGCCCAGTATGTCATCGCTTAAGAGCGTTTGACCAAGCAGGTAATGGGATATCTCCAGAGCCTCACTGATTTAAACCCTCAGATCGCTATTGGCAGACCACTGAGGCCCGACCAGGAGACACACATCCATTGACTAGTCAATCCGCTTCCCCCGATATAAGAGGAGTGTGCCCCAGTACCAGAGACGTTTTCTCAGGACCCTGTCTATTTACCGTTTTCATTGTAGACGTCACTGCTATGTTTATTGTTCCCCGGCATTTATTTATGTGTTGCAACATATGTGTGGTATCCTAAATTTGTGCGATGAATTAAATATCTGGTTTCAATTAATGTGAGTAGTTTTTACTGTTGTTAATTTTGATTAACTAATTTCACTCTCGATAAATTCTGAAGTGAGATTTTTCCCTGAGTTGTTGCAGCGCATATCTCTTCATGACATAGATTTTTTATTCACGCAGCTCCACGATAGCAGACTCACAACCACAACCACTCGACCACGTGCACTAATTGCAAATCCACGTGCACATGTTACACCTTACTGATCACCCCCCTGGCACACCACAATCTCTGAAGGAGATATTTGTGGGTAATTATTTGGGTGCAAGTTGTTTCCAGAACTAACGGCAGTTAGCACCCGACACCGCACTTAATCCTCATGATCACCGCCACCGCGGAGAGCTAACACTCGAGCAGCAGCATCACGACGGTCATCGAGGATCATTGCGCACAAGAGCACGGAGAACCCCAGCAATGCCGCCAGCCCTCCGCACACCAGGATCATGTACCAGTCCGGCACCGCCTCCACCATTAGAGCCTCGTCTCGAGCTCCTGCAAACAGAAATGGAGGAGAAGGAAGGAGAAGGAGAAGCGAGGCCAGGTGTGAGGAAGAAGAAAGGAGCACCTCGGTCATTTTATAGCTCAAGATCGGTGTACGGTGGGCGAAGTCCACCAGCACCGCTCGTCGCTCGATCGCCGGTGTTCGGAGGTGAATCCACGAGCAGTGCCGACAGCGCACTGGCCCGTGAGGTGAGTGCATGCTGCACCGGCAGCTAGCGCGTCGCGCACTACCGCAGTACGGACTAGATGCCCTATGCGCTAGACGTCGCTGGTGGAGAAAGTGCGGGAAAGCGTGAGAGAGAGAGGAAGAAGAGAGAGCCAGAGGTAGAAGAAGAGACTGACAGTGGGCCCCGGGTCCATCTGTCAGCCAGAAAGAGCACTGTGCTCTCGGGTACGACCAACGTATTTTAGAAATTTATAAATTTATTCTAAATTTACTGTAACCAAAAGTAGGAATTTCTCGTTTTCCCCCGACCATGGATTTTTCCACGCAGCGCCAGTATTCTGCACTGTAGTTTTACACCACCTAATTGCCCTTTCACTGTAGCCACATTTTATTACTTGGGTAGGATGGTTATTTTTGTGATATTACTTTGAGATAGTAGGAGTAATTCTTTTTCAAAACAGCCCCTAGCAAATCTCGAGGACGAGATTTTTCTTAAGGGGGTAGTGTTGTAACACACCAAAAAATTTAACCATGATTTACTAATTAAAATTTTGCCATGGTAAATTTATTTTTTTATTTTCTGGATTTTTCTTTCAGAACCACTCTTTTCTTCTGAATTATGGAGTTGTCCCTCCAAAAAAAGGAAAACCTTTCAGAAATATTGATGGACTTGTATATCTTCCCAAGAACATTTCTTCTGTTAGTGGAATTATTTCTACAATTATTTTCCCGAGCTTTATTTCTTTTAAAGTGTTTTTTTCATAAGTTTTAGGGTTCCATTTGCACTACGACCCTTTCAAATACTTCTTTAAAATCCCCACCAAAATTTGGGGATGACATGTGATATTCCTAAATCACTTTTATGCAAAAAAAACCTCTCTTAATCATTGGGGATTTTGAGCCCTACCTCAAGTTTTCAAATCTGGATCAGTTTGTGGTTTGCACTGCAACCTATTTAAATATTTCTTTAAAAATTCCACCAAAGTTGGGAGATGTTAGTAGGAGTATATAATTCAACTTTATGCAAAAACCCATTGGTGTTCTTTGAAAAATTTGAGCAAATCATCCTCTTTTGCTCTCTGGCCCAGTTTGGTATTTTCTACTGCAACCCTATTTTGCTTTGCTCTAGTGCCCATGAGATCTTTCCTGCTTATAGTCCACCCTACCAAACCCTTAAGTACAGGAGATTGAACCCGTTGGAATATTTTTGGTCCATGCAATAATGCCCTTTACTTTCTGTCCAGATTTGGTTTTCTCAAAAACTTGCACTAGGGACTTTTTGTTTTTGTCAAACTAACCTTGCACCCTCTTTATCATCTAAAGAGACTCTAATCTGGAGTTTTTGGCCACCCCAAGAGATGCCTAGATGACCATAGCATTCTGTCGAACACCTTGAGTTCATGAACAGAATTGGCATGAAACCTAGTTTGCATTTTGAACCTGCTTGCTTTGCCTAAATAGCATGTCTCATGGCTCTACCTTAGTCTATAGCACCACCCTGCTAAACCTCAGGTGGATTAGAGCCCCTGGCAGGCATTGGCATTTTGCCGAGCACCTCGCGTGCATGCTCTGGGCGCGGCCAGAACGCGTGTGTTGCACGTGCTTGCGCCCGAGTCACCGCGTCCCGTTGCCGCCTCCCCGCGTTCGTTCTGATCCGTGCCCGCTCACAGCCATCGCACCCTCACGTCGTGTTCGACTACATCATCCCCGTTCTTTGAACGCTTCCGCTCGCGATCTACAAGGTACGTAGATGCATCCGATCACTCGTTGCTAGATGAACTCCTAGATGGATCTTGGTGAAACCGTAGGAAAATTTTTGTTTTCTGCAACGTTCCCCAACAAATAGCCCTCCCGATCACGCCTAAGCTCGTCAGCAGCCTTTCGGGTAGTAGGAAGCCCCCCCTCCTCCCCAGTTGGCCAGAGGCCATCCTCTCTCCCATCTCCGGCAGGTTCGCCCGCCGCCACATTCCGGTAAAATCCGGCCAATACCGAGGGCCCTAACCCCTCCCGTGCTCCCATCCTCTTCCCCTCGACATTGCGGAGCCACCCACCTCTCAAACCCGATCAGGAGCCACCGTAGCTCGAGACCCCAAATCCTTCCGAAGCCACCGTCCGCCGCCGAGCTCGCCGCCGGCGACCCCCTTTGTCCCCACGACCCTCTCGACCACTAGGAGGACTGCCCTGGACTAGCGGATCCATCCCTGCCCTCAGAATCCCGTGGGGAGCCGCCGTTCGTCGATGGCGATCGCCGGAGCCCCGCCACCGCTCGGCCAGAGGAGGAAGGAGGCGCGGGCGACTGGTCAAACCTGACCAGTGGGCCCGATGGACCCACTGTCAGTGACCCAGCCCCGCCGAAGCGTGTTTTAAGAGGAAGCGTATTCCACCAAATACGCCTTCGCTAGAGGAAAACGTAAGTGCTGCCGAACCGTTTTCTTTTTCTGATTTTTATTAAAAACAGAATTTTCACTAAACTTTGACTGGCTATAACTTTTAAAATACAAGTCCAATTGATTTGATTCTTTTTCTGTTGTTTCTCAAATTTTGTCTAGTTTATTTTCATATTTATTTGAAAATTGTCCGAACACCTTTTTTGTACTGTTTTGAAACTATGTGTTAATTTGAAATTTTCTTAAATATGATTTTGGAGAGGGAAGCAACTTTCAAAAAGTGCACCCCCACTTGCATACTCTTGAAGGAAAGCATTCTGAAACCTGGCATAATATTGTTGTGTGTTGTTTGACACAGTGACAACAACACCTTGACACGAAGTATTCGTTATTTTATGTGACAATATGATCATACTCATGAGTGCACAAATGAAGATTTCTTGCTGTTGGAATTTGATATGCTTGTGATAGTAATCACCCTTGTATGCCTTTCATGCGCACCGGAAGGAATCCGGGAAAGTCTCTGTCTTGGGTAGACACGAGCTTGTCTCTAGTCCTTGGTCGAGACGATTATGTCCGGTAAAGCATGGTGAGGTATGATGAGTGGTGATTCTGTCTGATTTGTGTGAAATATATTTCTTATGCTTATCATGCAGGAAATGCTTTAACCTCCTGAGTCGACCATAGATCGAGTCTTGTTCTAGTAACCCCCATACTTGTTTCGTACTACCACTTGTCCCTGCCCTAGGTAGGGTATGGTTCAGTAAGTTGTCAACCCCTTCCTAGCACACACCTGTACAAAGAGGCCATGGTGGAAGATCCGGCTGCATCCGGTAGGCGTGCCACCTGGTCCGGGGGCATGGGTGTTTCCGGTTGGAGCCGAGGGGGTAGCTCCCCTAGTTTGCGCGCTTATAAATTTTGTGATCCCATGCTAGTCGAGGTTGTAGCCTCCCCACTTAGAGTTTCACTTAACGGGTGTCGTGGGTGATTCCACACCGGTAAGTTAGCTGGTGTGCGGGTCAGGTGTGTTTTCAGTTAAAAGACCGTAGACAGAATTAGTCCCGATGGACTAAAGGAATCCGTTACTCGTGGGTAAAGAGTACACCCTCTGCAGAGATTATATCTATTCGAATAGCCGTGTCCATGGTTAAGGACTACAGTCTGGGATGGTCAAGTGTCGGTCTTAGTGTCGGTCTTCGGAGAAAAAAACTGCTAAACCAAAACATGGATCATGGCTTGTGACTCATGATGACTATGATTATTATTATTATTATGGACTAACCATTTACATTATTTGAATTATTGAGTATCCCTGGGACGGTTCTACCTCCTGGATGTTCATTGTGATTACTCTCATATAAGCCATTTATGTGGTGTCGCGGAGACGCCCGACTATGGCATGCTTGTTATTCAGTTACTTTATAAGCCCTTTTATGTGGTGTCGCGGAGACGCCCGACCGTGGAATGCTTGTTATTCATTTACTTTATAAGCCCTTTATGTGGTGTCACTCAGACGCCCGACTATGGCATGCTTGTTATTTAAATTATTTATAAGCCCTTTATGTGGTGTTGCACAAACGCCCGACTGTGGCATGCTTGTTATTTCTTTTATTTATAAGCCCTTTTTGTGGTGTCGCTCAGACGCCCGACTGAGGCATGCTTTATATTATTATCCTTTCGAGGTGTCGCTTCAGACACCCGATCGGTGCATTCTATTTCTACTCCCTTATTGCATATTCATGTTGTATATGAAAAACTTGCTTACGTGCATCCTGGATTTTTATTTTGTGACTGATGTTGTGATCTTAAAATATTTCAGAGCATGATTATCATTTGCTATATTATACATGTGTTCATAATGTTTGCATGTACATTCAAAGTACTCACTGGCTTGTCCCTGGCTATTGTCTTGGCCAGATTTCTTGTGTGGAGAGGAGCGTTGCGATGACAGCCCCGGAACCTACGCAATGGTGATAGCAGCCTCGCCAAGATAGGAGTTATCCAGGTCAGCTGTTCCTGTGGGAAATGGAGTCCCATAGACGTTGATGAACCGCAAACCGCTTCCGCCATCAGCCACTAGAAACCTTGTGTTGTACTCATAGGCCAGAATGGTCTTGTACTACATATTTTGTATTTTGCTTGGAATTTCTGTATCAAGTTGGTGCCTCATCAGCTAACAGCAATCCTGGGGCTGGTGAGCACAAGGGCTATTTTCTGGGAAATTGATATCCCGAAAATCCGGTCCTCACAAGCTGGATCAATTATGCAGGATGCAAATGACAAAGTGTCTTCTCAGCATTGAAATCGGTAACACTGAGTCGTTTTCTTCGGTTGCACCGAGATGGTTCGGTTTGACCGAAAGAGACAAACTGGTGTGTCCGAGTTCATCATAGAGAAAAGAACAATTGTCTTCTTAGCTCACTAGGCAAATAAGATCTCACAAAGATTTGCAAGGAATTAACCAAAAGATCTGCAATGAATTGGATGCAGGGAATGCAGAACAAAGAAAGGAAATGAAATATATATGAAAGGGGAACAAATATGCAAGAGACAGATGCAAGAACTCAGAAAAACATTAGAGAACTTCATCTATAATTGGTCGGCGACAAAGTCACCTATGTTAGATTATATTGACTTAGGAGTCAAGTGAAGGCACTTGATCATAGGTCATACTCATCGTTTAAGCTCAAAATGGGGTTACCATTTTTCGTTTAAGCATTTTGATGTATTCACATCTTGTTGGGATGCTTTGACCCATGACTTGGTGTAAAGCTTCTCTAAGATGGAATGACATACGTTGGGTGGTGGTGTTGAACTTGATCATGTAGTTGAACTTGTGTGGGATGCTCAAGGTTGATGTAGCTCATCAAGAATTGGGAGCACCACTTGTAGTTTGAGTTCATCTACCTACATGGGTTAGTCTTGCAAGGAAGAGCACTTGTGTATCCAAAATGACAATCATGAGACTTGATACCAAATGAAATTTGATATAGAAAAATTGTCAAATGATATGTTGAAAGGATTCATGCTTCCTTGTCTTCAACCACCATAATGTAGAGACTTGGTGATGTAGAGATTGCTCAAGATGTGAGTGATTTGCAATCTCATAGATTTAGATTCATCCAAGTACCTACAAGGGTTAGATAGCATGCAAGGGTACAAGTATATATCCAAGACATATGATCATCATCATAAGAGAAATATCAAGGATCAGTCAAAGGCCCATGCCTTGCATGTAACCAAATGGAGTTTCTACTCCAAGTTTGAAGCATCAATGATGTTCAATTCACCTCTCAAACGGCAAAATACTTTCTCATCAAGCGGTTTGGTGTATATATCCGCCAATTGCTTATCGGATCGAACATGCTTAAGATCAATGTCCCCTTTAGCAACATGATCTCGAATGAAATGATGACGAACTTCAATATGCTTAGTTCGAGAATGTTGCACGGGATTGTGAGCAATCTTAATAGCACTTTCATTGTCACAAAGCAATGGAACATGTTTCACATAGATCCTATAATCTTTAAGATTTTGGGTCATCCAAAGTAACTGAGCACAACATGAACCAGCGGTAATGTATTCCGCTTCGGCAGTAGATAAGGATACTGAGTTTTGTTACTTGGAAGATCAAGACACAAGAGATCTGCCATGAAATTGACACGTACCCGAAGTGGACTTTCTATCAACCTTGTCTCTGGCATAGTCCGAGTCGGAATAGCCAACAAGATCAAAAGAAGACCTCTTAGGATACCAAATGCCAAAATTTGGTGTATGAATTAAGTATCTCATTATCCTTTTCACAGCCTTAAGATGGCATTCTTTGGGGGCCGCTTGATATCGTGCACACATGCACACACTTAACATAATATCGGGACGGAGGCACATAGATATAACAATGAACCAATCATAGAGTGATAAACCTTTTGGTCAACCGGTTCGCCATCCTTAGTCAAGTCAAGATGTCCACTAGTAGGAATGGGTGTATTCATACCTTTGCATTCTTGCATGTTGAACTTCTTGAATAAGTCCTTGGTGTACTTTGTTTGAGAAACAAAGGTGTCTTCCTTAGTTTGCTTGATTTGCAAACCAAGAAAGAACTAGAGTTCACTCATCATAGACATCTCAAACTTCTCCGACATTAGCTTTCCAAACTTTTCACTAAAATGGGGGTTAGTTGAACCAAATATGATATCATCAACATAAATTTGGCACACAAATAATTCACCATTAACCCTTTTAGTAAAAAGAGTAGAATCAATCTTTCCAATCTCAAAGCCTTTTTCAATAAGGAACTTGGTCAAGCATTTATACCACGCTCTAGGAGCTTGTTTAAGACCATAAAGAGCTTTGTGAAGTTTGTAAACATGATTGGATTTCTTAGGATTAACAAAGCGGGAAGGTTTTTTAACATAAACTTCCTCCTCAATTTCACCATTTAGAAAATAACTTTTAATGTCCATTTGGTATAAGGTGATATCATGGTGATTAGCATAGGCAAGTAAGATGCGGATGTACTCAAGTCTAGCAACGGGGGCATATGTCTCACCATAGTCCATGCCTTCGACTTGAGTGTAGGCTTGGGCAACGAGCCATGCTTTGTTGCGAACGACTTGTCCATCTTCGTCTTGCTTGTTGCGAAACACCCATTTGGTACTGATGATGTTGTGGTTGTTATCGGGCTTCTCAACCAATGTCCACACTTGGTTTCTTTCAAAGTTGTGTAGCTCTTCATGCATGGCATTTATCCAATCCAGATCTTCCAATGCTTCTTCAACCTTCATAGGTTCAATGCTAGAGATGAATGAATAATGTTCACAAAAATTTGCCAAACAAGTTTTAGAGCGAGTGATTCTCCCGGTTTGGATATCATTGAAGATTTGCTCGATGGGACGGTCTCTTGAGACTCTTGCTCGAACTCGTGAGAGCTTTTGCTTGGGTCGGGGTGGAACATCTTCTTCATCATCTCGTTCTTCTTCTTGGCCTTCTTCATTGTTGACGTTATCGTTCTCTTATCATGGTGGAGAAGGAGGTTCATGAGGTTCATCTTGGTGTACTTCCTCGTTTTCTTCATCTTGGCATGTCCCACTTGTGGATGCTTCCATGTCAAATCTTGGTTCACCTTGTCGTGAGGTAGAAGCTTCCACTTGGACATACGAGGTAATCTCCTTCACCTCCGTTGGACGAACATTACCAATAGACAAGTCTTGGATTGCTTCTGAAGGTTCTTTGTCTCCTACATCAATTGGCAATTGCTCTACTTGCGAGCTGTTAGATTCATCAAACTTCACATCCATTGTCTCTTCAACCTTTTAGGTGAAATTGTTGTAAACACGGTAAGTGTGAGAGTTTGAGCCATAACAAAGTAGGAAACCCTCATGAGATTTAGGAGCAAATTTAGAACGATGATGCTTATCAAGAATATAGCACTTTGAGCCGAATACTCGAAAGTATCCAACTTGGGGTTTGTTACTAGTGAGAAGCTCGTATGTCGTCTTGCCGGGTAGCTTGTGAAGATACAAGCGATTTGTTGCATGACAAGCTATGTCAACCGCTTCCGCCCAAAATTATTTTGGAGTCTTGTACTCATCAAGCATCATTCTCGCCATCTAAAGAGTTCGGTTCTTCCTCTCAACAACTCCATTTTTTGAGGTGTGTACGTAGCCGAGAACTCGTGTGAAATCCCCTCTTCGTCAAGAAAGGTATCCACATTTGCGTTCTTGAACTCCATTCCGTTGTCTCTTCGAACCTTCTTGATATTCACTTCAAATTGATTTTGGTCCTTCCTAGCGAAGTTCTTGAAGATCTTTTGGACCTGCAATTTATCATCAAGAAAAACCCACGTAAATCTTGAAAATCATCAACTATGACTAGACCAAATGAGTTTCCACCGAAACTTTTGTAGGCGTTGGGACTAAAGAGATCCATATGAAGTAGCTCGAGCGGTCTTCTCGTGGTCATGGTGTTCTTCACGGGGTGACTTCCTCCAACTTGTTTTCCTGCTTGACAAGCACTACACAATATATCCTTGTTAGATATAACTTCTTTTACTCCAAGGATATGATCACCTTTAATTAGCTTATCAATATTTCGCATGCCCACATGACCTAACCTTCTATGCCACAACCAGCCTTTAGAAAATTTAGCAATTAAGTAAGTTCTAGGTTGAGCCTTTTTAGTGAAATCAACAATGTATAGATCACCTTTACGTATACCGGTAAAGACCATTTTATGATTATCTCTACGAAACACTTGGCAATCTACTTTAGTAAATAGGACATTCAAACCAAAGTCCGCAAGTCTAGATACAGAAAGTAAATTATAGCCAAGAGATTCAATGAGCATGACATTTTGTATGGAGCTATCATGTGAGATGGCCACCTTACCAAGGCCAACCACCTTACCCTTTGAGTTTTCACCAAAAGTGACATACTTTCGAGGGCCATCGTTTTCAGCAAGTTCACGAAACATATCCTTGTCTCTGGTCATGTGATCGGTACATCCACTATCAAGAACCCATTCCTTTCCTCCAGCCATGTAGCCGTGAAGATTAGCCATAAGACCAAAGTGTCTCATAGACTCATCGAGATCAAAGTCACTATCATCATCCTCATCATAGTATCCATGTTCAACATCGTCTTGTGATTGATCAATTCCTAGAGAGGATAATTCATTAGATAAATGGTCATCACAATGGTCATCTTTATGAATTCTAATAGCTTTGGAGATGATATTGCTAATGATTCCAATATCTCCTTTGGCACGCATAAGATTAGTAAGCTCAAATAGACAATCACCAAATTTAGGATCATTGGAACTCATCTTACTCAAAGCAATAGACTTATGAAGAATTGTAGACGGGCCACCAAGTGCAGAGGTTTGTAGGACAGTAGAAAATTTCCCTCAAGTGGATGACCTAAGGTTTATCAATCCATGGGAGGCGTAGGATGAAGATGGTCTCTCTCAAGCAACCCTGCAACCAAATAACAAAGAGTCTCTTGTGTCCCCAACACACACAATACAATGGTAAATTGTATAGGTGCACTAGTTCGGCGAAGAGATGGTGATACAAGTGCAATATGGATAGTAGATAATAGTTTTTGTAATCTGAAAATATATAAACAGCAAGGTAACTAATGATAAAAGTGAGCACAAACGGTATTGCAATGCTAGTAAACAAGGCCTAGGGTTCATACTTTCACTAGTGCAAGTTCTCTCAACAATAATAAAATAATTGGATCACATAACTATCCCTCAACATGCAACAAAGAGTCACTCCAAAGTCACTAATAGCGGAGAACAAACAAAGAGATTATGGTAGGGTACGAAACCACCTCAAAGTTATTCTTTCCAATCAATCCGTTGGGCTATTCCTATAAGTCTCACAAACAGCCCTAGAGTTCGTACTAGAATAACAACTTAAGACACAAATCATCCAAAACCCTAATTTCACCTAGATACTCCAATGTCACCTCAAGTATCCGTGGGTATGATTATACGATATGCATCACACAATCTCAGATTCATCTATTCAACCAACACATAGAACCTCAAAGAGTGCCCCAAAGTTTCTACCGGGGAATCCAGACGAAAACATGTGCCAACCCCTATGCATAAGTTCATGGGCGGAACCCGCAAGTTGATCACCAAGACATACATCAAGTGAATCACGTGATATCACATTGTCACCACAGATACGCATGGCAAGACATGCATCAAGTGTTCTCAAGTCATTAAATACTCAATCCGATAAGATTACTTCAAAGGGAAAACTCAATCCATTACAAGAGAGTAGAGGGGGAGAAACATCATAAGATCCAACTATAATAGCAAAGCTCGCAATACATCAAGATTGTGCCAAATCAAGAACACGAGAGAGAGAGAGAGAGATCATACACATAGCTACTGGTACATACCCTCAGCCCCGAGGGTGAACTACTCCCTCCTCATCATGGAGAGTGTCGGGATGATGAAGATGGCCACCGGTGATGGACCCCCCCCCCTCTGGCAGGGTGCCGGAACAGGGTCCCGATTGGTTTTTGGTGGCTATGGAGGCTTCTGGCAGAACTCCCGATCTATTCTGCTCTCCGATCGTTTTAGGGTATATGGGTATATATAGGACGAAGAAGTACGTCAGGGGAGCCACGAGGGGCCTACGAGGGTGGAGGGCGCGCCCTAGGGGGGTGGGCGTGCCCCCCTGCCTCGTGGCTCCCTCGTTTCTTTCCTGACGTGCACTCCAAGTCTATCAGGTAGCTTTCCTTCCAAAAATAACTTCTCCAGAAGGTTTCATTCCATTTCGACTCTGTTTGATAATCCTTTTCTTTGAAACACTGAAACAAGGGAAAAAACAGAAACTGGCACTGGGCTCTGGGTCAATAGGTTAGTCCCAAAAGTAATATAAAAATGCATAGTAAGGCCCAATAAACATCCAAGATGGATAATATAATAGCATGAATACTTCATAAATTATAGATATGTTGGATACGTATCAGCATCCCCAAGCTTAATTCCTGCTCGTCCTCGAGTAGGTAAATGATAAAAGAAATAATTTATGAAGTATGAATGCTAGCAGGTGCACAAGTTTGATCAATGATAATTTCAATCACCTTTTCTAGCATCATTATATCATTACAATAGTTCATCTCATAAAGCTTCTCATGATCGAGTAATAAGCTATTCACATGTTAAAGTATAGATCGTAAACTTTCTTGAAAACTAACAAACCATGTTATCAGTCATCAAACAATTACAATTCATCTTATTTTAAGGAAGAGTCTATGTCAGAGCTTTGATTTAGCAAACCCCACATACTCAACTATCATGTAGTCTTTCACAATTGCTAACACTCACGGGATATTTATGGGTTCAAAGTTTTAATCAGACACAGAGAAAGATAGGGGCTTATAGATTCGCCTCCCAACCTTTTACCTCAAGGGTAATGTCAACAATAATAGTTCATGATGCCTTACATCCAGTTGGATATATATATAAGAATCTTTCCAACACAATGTGCTTGCCAAAGGATAAAATGTAAAAAGGAAAGGTGAAGATCACCATGACTCTTGCATAAGGGTAGAAAAAGTAAAGATAGGCCCTTCGCAGAGGGAAGCAGAGGTTGTCATGCGCTTTTATAGTTGGATGCATAAAATCTTAATGCAAAAGAAAGGTCACTTTATTGTCCCCTGTGATAGGGACCTTTATTATGCAGTCTGTCGCTTTTATTGCTTCCATATCACAAGATCGTATAAAGCTTATTTTCTCTACACTAAAAGATCATACATATTTAGAGAGAAATTTTTATTGCATGCACCGATGACAACTTACTTGAAGGATCTTACTCAATCCATAGGTAGGTATGGTGGACTCTCATGGCAATACTGGTTTAAGGGATGTTTGGAAGCACAAGTAGTATCTCTACTTGGTGCAAAGAATTTGGCTAGCATGAGGGGGAAAGGCAAGCTCAACATGTTGGATGATCCATGACAATATACTTTATTTCAGATATAAGAAAACATAACCCATTACGTTGCCTTCCTTGTCCAACATCAACCTTTTAGCATGTCATATTTTAATGAGTGCTCACAACAACAAAAGATGTCCAAGATAGTATATTTATATGTGAAATCTCTCTTCCTTCAATATTCTTTCATGAATTGTTCAAGTGACCAATACAATGTTTGCTAACCTTCAACAAATTTACCACTTCTACTTCTTATATGTGAAGTCATCACTCCCCATGGGATAAGCATATGAAACATATATAATTTCAGATTTATGATATTCGCTCACTCAACTATTTACTCATAGGATATAAGTGAAGCACACGAGTAAATGACAAATTACTCCAAAAAGATATGAGTGAAGATCAATGAGTAGTTTAAATAATTATGTAGCTATGTGAAGACTCTCTCTCTCATTTAATAATTTCAGATCTTGATAATTTATTCAAACAGCAAGCAAAGAAAAATAAAATAAAATGACACTCCTAGCAAAACACATATAATGTGGTGAATAAAAATATAGCTCCAAGTAAAGTTACCGATGAACGAAGACGAAAGAGGGGATGCCATCCGGGGCATCCCCAAGCTTAGGCTTTTGGTTGTCCTTGAATATTACCTTGGGGTGCCTTGGTAATCCCCAAGCTTAGTCTCTTGCCACTCCTTATTCCATATTCCATCGAATCTTTACCCAAAACATGAAAACTTCACAACACAAAACTTAACAG
Source organism: Triticum urartu (assembly GCF_003073215.2). NCBI lineage: Eukaryota > Viridiplantae > Streptophyta > Magnoliopsida > Poales > Poaceae > Triticum > Triticum urartu. Next base: position 282,402,654 of record NC_053026.1, read on the forward strand.
AAAACTCGTAAGCTCCGTTAGTATAAGAAAATAAATCACCACTTAGGTACTGTAATGGACCCATTCTAAATTCATATTGGTGAAATATCTACTGTATTCCAACTTCTCTATGGTTCATACCCTCCGATTCTACTCATAGATTCATCAAAATAAGCAAACAACACAATGAAAACAGAATCTGTCAAAAACAGAACAGTCTGTAGTAATCTGTAGGTTTCGACCACTTCTGGAACTCATAAAATTCTCAAATAAATTAGTGGACCTGAGGAATTTATCTATTAATCATCTGCAAAAATAATTAACTAAATATCACTCTCCAATAAAAAATGGCAGCAAAACTCGTGAGCGCTAAAGTTTCTGTTTTTTACAGCAAGATCAAAAAGACTTTCCCCAAGTCTTCCCAAAGGTTCTACTTGGCACAAACAGTAATTAAAACATAAAACCACATCTAAACAGAGGATAGATGAATTATTTATTACTAAACAGGAACAAAAAGCAAGGAACAAATATAAAATTGGGTTGCCTCCCAACAAGCGCTATCGTTTAACGCCCCTAGCTAGGCATGATGATTTCAATGATGCTCATATAGAAGATAAGAATTGTAACATAAAGAGAGCATCATGAAGAATATTACTAGCACATTTAAGTCTAACCCACTTCCTATGCATAGGGATTTTGTGAGCAAACAACTTATGGGAACAATAATCAACTAGCATAGGAAGGCAAAACAAGCATAAGTTCAAAACTTTAAGCACATAGAGAGGAAACTTGATATTATTGCAATTCCTACAAGCATATATTCCTCCCTCATAATAATTTTCAGTAGAATCATGAATGAATTCAACAATATAACCAGCACCTAAAACATTATTTTCATGATCTACAAGCATAGAAAATTTACTACTCTCCACACAGGCAAAATTCTTCTCATTCGGGATAATGGGAGTATCATAAGAGACTTGAATACTATAAATTGTTTCCACATTAAAAGAGTAATGTTCAGAAAAAGGGTAATCATAATCATGACAAGTTTTATAAATATAATCATCACTACTCTTTATATCATAAGTTTCATCACAATAATCATCATAAGTAGCAACTTTGTTCTCATCACAATCAATTGAAACCTCTTCCGAAATAGTGGAAACGTCACTAAATAAAGTCATGACCTCTCCAAATCCACTTTCATAAATATTATAAGATTCAACATCCTCCAAAATAGTGGAATAATTACTTCCTAAAGTTGACACTCTTCCAAACCCACTTTCATACATATAATTATCATAGGTAGAAGGCATGCTATTATCATAACAACTTTGCATATCAAAACTTGGGAGGCTAAAAATATCATCATTATTAAACATAGCATCCCCAAGCTTGGGACAAACATTAATTTCAGCAAATATATTCTCAAATATGTCATACTCATCAAACATAGCATCCCCAAGCTTGGGCCTTTTCATATCATAAGCATAATCACTCTCATCATTAATATTATAGATAGCACCAATAGTATAGCAATTATCATATTCTTCCAAGCAAGTGCCAAAAAGATTTTCAAGATCATAAGAAGTATTATTATCTTCCCAATCATAATCATCACAACAAGCAATAGGCATAACGAGATCATCATCAAGTGCATCATCTTCATTTTCATGAGGCACAACAATAATAGGAGCAACATTATTTGGGAGAGATATCTGTTTACCTCTCCTCCTTTTTATTTTCTTCTTCTTCACCACATCATGTGTGGGTTCAATCCTATTTTTGGAGCTCCTTATTAATGAAATTGGTTGAATAGAAGGCTCCTCCTTGTTACCTGATTCATCATAAGAAATAATAGGAAAATATTGGGAAGTCTCTTCCCTTTCGTTAGTATTCTCTTCATCCTCTATTTGTTTTCTTTTCTTTATGTAATTGGAAATATAAGGATTTTCAATGCAATTCACTGCACAATACATATAAATTTCCTCTAGATCAAAATGAAGAACTCTATCAAGGTCAAATTTTGGAATATCCTTAGTTATACGTTTCATTTCTTCATAACCCAAGAGCAAACTAAGTTCATTATGATGTGCAAGGGAAATAAAATCATTACAATTTTTGGAGATGATACGATCATGAAAAAATTTGCATTGGGTACTAAAACGATCACGTCCATAGCAAAGTTCACAAGTATGGCTAAGAAAGTTTAAATTTTCAGCACAAGCATCTAGCCTTTCTTGCAACCATTTAGTTTCCAAGTACTTATGCCTCTTGCAATATCTATCTTCCCTATTTGGTGTGTACTTGCAAACCCAATATACTCCACAAAAATCAACATGCTTATAAGAGATATTTTCATCATGACTAGTGCAATCATCATTAGTACCATGGATATTCAAGGAGTACATACTAACAACATTGCAATCATGCTCATCATTCAAAGATTTAGTGCCAAACATTTTAATGCATTCTTCTTCTAACACTTTGGCACAATTTTCCTTTCCATCATACTCACGAAAGATATTAAAAAGATGAAGCGTATGAGGCAAACTTAATTCCATTTTTTGTAATTTTCTTTTATAAACTAAATTAGTGCTAAAACAAGAAACAAAAAGATTTGATTGCAAGATCTAAATATATACCTTCAAGCACTCACCTCCCCGGCAGCAGCGCCAGAAAAGAGCTTGATGTCTACTACACAACCTTCTTCTTGTAGACATTGTTGGGCCTCCAAGTGCAGAGGTTTGTAGGACAGTAGCAAATTTCCCTCAAGTGGATGACCTAAGGTTTATCAATCCGTGGGAGGCGTAGGATGAAGATGGTCTCTCTCAAGCAACCCTGCAACCAAATAACAAAGAGTCTCTTGTGTCCCCAACACACCCAATACAATGGTAAATTGTATAGGTGCACTAGTTCAGCGAAGAGATGGTGATACAAGTGCAATATGGATGGTAGATATAGGTTTTTGTAATCTGAAATTATAAAAACAGCAAGGTAGCAAGTGATAAAAGTGAGCATAAACGGTATTGCAATGATAGGAAACAAGGCCTAGGGTTCATACTTTCACTAGTGCAAGTTCTCTCAACAATAATAACATAATTGGATCACATAACTATCCCTCAACATGCAACAAAGAGTCACTCCAAAGTCACTAATAGCGGAGAACGAACAAAGAGATTATGGTAGGGTACGAAACCACCTCAAAGTTATTCTTTCCAATCAATCTGTTGGGCTATTCCTATAAGTGTCACAAACAGCCCTAGAGTTTGTACTAGAATAACACCTTAAAACACAAATCAACCAAAACCCTAATGTCACCTACATACTCCAATGTCACCTCAAGTATCCGTGGGTATGATTATACGATATGCATCACACAATCTCAGATTCATCTATTCAACCAACACATAGAACCTCAAAGAGTGCCCCAAAGTTTCTACCGGAGAATCAAGACGAAAACATGTGCCAACCCCTATGAATAAGTTCATGGGCGGAACCCGCAAGTTGATCACCAAGACATACATCAAAGTGAATCACGTGATATCCCATTGTCACCACAGATACGCACGGCAAGACATACATCAAGTGTTCTCAAATCATTAAAGACTCAATCCGATAAGATTACTTCAAAGGTAAAACTCAATCCATTACAAGAGAGTAGAGGGGGAGAAACATCATAAGATCCAACTATAATAGCAAAGCTCGCAATACATCAAGATCGTGCCAAATCAAGAACACGAGAGAGAGAGAGAGAGATCATACACATAGCTACTGGTACATACCCTCAGCCCCGAGGGTGAACTACTCCCTCCTCATCATGGAGAGCGCCGGGATGATGAAGATGGCCACCGGTGATGGATCCTCCCCCCTCCGGCAGGGTGCCGGAACAGGGTCCCGATTGGTTTTTGGTGGCTACGGAGGCTTCTGGCGGCGGAACTCCCGATCTATTCTGCTCTCCGATCGTTTTAGGGTATATGGGTATATATAGGAGGAAGAAGTACGTTAGGGGAGCCACGAGGGGCCCACGAGGGTGGAGGGAGCGCCCTAGGGGGGTGGGTGTGCCCCCCTGCCTCGTGGCTCCCTTGTTTCTTTCCCTATGTGCACTCCAAGTCTATCGGGTAGCTTTCCTTCCAAAAATAACTTCTCCAGAAGGTTTCATTCCGTTTCGACTCCGTTTGATATTCCTTTTCTTCGAAACACTGAAACAAGGGAAAAAACAGAAACTGGCACTGGGCTCTGGGTCAATAGGTTAGTCCCAAAAGTAATATAAAAATGCATAGTAAAGCCCAATAAACATCCAAGATGGATAATATAATAGCATGAATACTTCATAAATTATAGATACATTGGAGACGTATCAAGAATTTCATCTAAGTTTTACAAGGAATAATTTGGAAATCATTCCTCAAGAAATCTCCATATAGTATAGGCACAATCAAGAGCAGGCAAGCTAGCAAGCAAGTTTCTAGGTAATCCTCTAGTGATTAAAATGATGGTTCTAAGATTACGGATCATGTCAATAGACTCATCAAGGTTAGGATGCATGGGGTCAACAAGACGCACACAAGGGGTAGTAATGTACTTGTTCAAGTGATATTCATTGAAAATCTCAAGCATCTCATTTTTTCACTCATGAAAGACCTCTCCATCAAATATAGGCACTCTACATCTAAGACTCACCAACATAGACTCATCCATCTTCCTCCAATGGTGTTTAAACCAAAGCAATGGAGACCAATGCTCTGATACCAATTGAAAGGATCGAGAAGAGGAGTCTAGAGGGCGGGTGATTAGACCCTCAACAAAGAAAAGTAGCAGTTTTTAATTTCTTCAAGTTAAGGTGGAGTTTTAGCACAAGTTTAACCATTCACAATACATTTCAAGCAAGCATGGCAAGAGTATATGAGCAGCGTAAAGTAAAGCATGAAAGTTGCAAGAAAGTAAAGGGATGGTATTGGATTATGCAAACGCAATTGGAGACACGGAGATTTTTGGCATGGTTCTGATAGGTGGTGCTATCGTACATCCACACTGATGGAGACTTCTCCCACGAAGGGTAATGGCTGCGCGAGTCCACGGAGGGCTCCACCCATGAAGGGTCCACGAAGAAGCAACCTTGTCTATCCCACCATGGCCATCGCCCACGAAGGACTTGCCTCACTAGGGTAGATCTTCACGAACTAGACGATCTCCTTGCCCGTACAAACTCCTTGGTTCAACTCCACAATCTTGACGGAGGCTGCCAAGTGACACCTAACCAATCTAGGAGACACCCCTCCCCAAAAGGTAATAGATGGTGTATTGATGATGAAATCCTTGCTCTTGTGCTTCAAATGATAGTCTCCCCAACACTCAACTCTCTCTCTCAGATTTGGATTTGGTGGAAAGATTATTTGAGTGGAAAGCAACTTGGGGAAGGCTAGAGATCAAGATTCTTGTGGTTGGAATGGAATATCTTGGTCTCAACACATGAGTAGGTGGTTCTCTTTTAGAAAATGTATGTTGGAAGTGTGGGCATGTTCTGATGGCTCTCTCCACGAATGAAGAGTGGGTGGAGGGGTATAAATAGCCTCCACACAAAATCTAACCGTTACACACAATTTACCAAACTCGATGGGACCGAATCATGAAACTTGATCAGACCGATTTAGTTCAAAATGTGAACGTTAGGATTTTTGGTGGGACCGATATGATCAACTCGGTGGGACTGGTGTGCTAGGGTTAGGGTAAAACCTCAACTCGGTTTGACCGATTACACAAACTCGATGGGACCGATTTTGGTAATGAGAAAAACAGAGAGTTGGTCAAGAAAACTTGGTGGAACCGATTGCTTACCTCGGTGGGACCAAAATAATCACAACAGGTAACAAAGATTTTGCAAGCCCATCTCGGTGAAACTGAGATCCCATCGGTGAGACCGAACTGATTAGGGTTTCTGGCAGTGGCTATGTCAAGTGAACTCGGTGGCGTCGGATAGATAAAATCAGTGGGGCCGAGTTTGACTTTTGGTTTGGGACATATGTGGATATGAGAAATTGGTTGAGGGATTTGGAGCATATCACTAAGCTCTTTGAGCAAGCAAGCCATTAAGCAACACCTCATCCCCTTTTAATAGTATTGGCTTTCCTATGGACTCAATGTGATCTTGGATCACTAAAAAGAAAATGGTAGAGTCTTGAGGTTTTGAGCTTTTGCCAATCTTTTGTCCTTAGCATCTTGCAGGGGTTCCACATCCTCTTGTCCACGCCACTCCACTGTTGAACTCATCTGAAGTATACTAGATGAAAGTATTAGTCCAACAAGAGATATGTTGGCATTAATTACCAAAATCACCCAGGGAGCACTTGTGCTTTCACTCCACCTGACAGCTGGGACCCACCGGAAGGGCCTCTGTATTTCGTGAAAAAAATATTACCCTTGCTGTCAGCTCAGACCCACCAGTTATATCTTTGCATGCAAGGAAGTGCCTCCTTATTACGCACAAAAAAATTAAATACTCCCCCTGCTAGCTGGGACCCACCGTAGTGGGAGGCTGAATTGTGGGCCTAATAAGTTGATGAGGATGGAGGGCATTGTCAACTTAGTCAATTTGAACGATTCTAGCTCCAGTGACCGTACGATGTCCATCCAACGGCCGTAGTGCTTCTTCAACCTCTAGTCTTCTTGCAACAGCTGCCCAAACCAGCGTCGGTCGTGCCGCGTGCTCCTGTCTCCCGTGGCCGGCTGTGCTGCCACGGAGGCCTCACCGCCCCCTACTACTCCCACTGTTGGCCAGGCCATCCCTCTACTCACCCACACCCCCTGTTATTCTGCGGCGACGTCAGCCTCACACCACAGCCGAATCAGTGAACCCTCGTACTCCTCTCCGCGTGGGCATTCACTGTCGCGTCTTCCCTGGCTCCGCGTCGTCTCGTTCCTAGGCCTCGCCGTCGTCCACCGCCTTGGTGCTCTCGGCACGGCGTGATCAATATGGTCGAGGAACGACTTCCATCGGAAGAGTACTATATGTGGAGAGGCTGATAGTTGGGTCCACGGCCGCAGCAAGGAAGTGCCTCCTTATTATGCGGAAAATAATTATTGCTCCACCTGATAGCAGGGACCCATCGGACGGGCCACCGTATTTCGCAAGAAAAATGTTTTCCCCCTGACTCCTGGGATCCACCAGCTACATCTTCGCATGCAAGGAAGTGCCTCCTTATCCTCCCTGATAGACGGGACCCACCTGGTCGAAGCGTACGTAGCATTGTCATTCTGGTCGCGAACATGTACGTACATACTGGTCGATCGGTCTGTCTGCAGGCTACAGCGACGAACCGTGGCCGAGTAAGGAAGGGGACGTGCCATAGTAGAGGCGCGCACGTAGCATGTACACGTACGTATAGCCAAGGTGCGAGAAAGTAAATATGGCCACGTACGTACATACAGGAGGGGTCTCGAATGCCTACTCACGCATACGTACGGCCAGGGCTCATATACATGGAGAGGCAGTGACAACGTCCTGTTCATCGGCAACCAACCGGCTGGGTCAAAACGGAGAAATTGTGTCGTCGTGTTCATGGGGAGGCAACGGAATGCGTCGTGTTCATCGGGAGGCAACGGAATACGTCGTGTTCATCGGGAGCCAACCGGCTTGGATGGAACAACCGATCGAAACGAGGCCTGGTGTACCACAGAACGGAGGAAACAGCCTTCTGTTCGATCGGCACAGTCGAAAAGGATCATGTTCATTGGGAGGGGTCTAGCGTACCGCAAAACGGAGGAAACGGACTTGTGTTTGAGTGCCTATGGTCGAAACAGGATCTTGTTGATCGGGAGGGGTGTGGCGTACCGGAAAACGGAGGAAACAGACTTGTATTGGAGCGCTAAGGTCGAAACGGGGGTCCTGTTCATCGGGAGGGGTGTGGCATACCGCAAAACGGGACTCCACAGGCCACTGTTCATCTCCACCGTCGACCTCTTCCAGCCTCCACGGGCTACTGTTCATCCACCGTCGACTTCCTCCAGCCTCCACCTGCGACTGTTCATCCACGGGCTCCTATTCATCCAACCTTCACCGCTCCTCCACCGGCTACTGTTCAACCAGCCCACTCCACGCGGTACTGTTCAACCACCCCTCCACTGGCTACTGTTCATCCAACCCTCCACCGTCTATTGTTCATCCAACCCTCCACGGGGTCCTGTTCATCCACCCCAACCGGCTCGATCGGGGTCCTGTTCATCCAGTGGCAACGGCATCTACTACCACGGGGTCCTGTTCATCCAACCCCCCACAGGAAATTGTTCATCCAACCCCCCCCCCCAACATGCTCACTATTCGTCAAGAGGCAGCAGGTTCGATCGGCTTCAGTTAGTAGCAGTAGCGAAGGAATCACTTGATCGGGTTCAGTTAACAGCTAGGGATCGATCGCTCGGGTTCAATAATGCGTGGCCTGCATTGCAATCGCTCGGGTTTAGTAGGCGAACGCCTCGCTCGGGTTCAGTTAGAGCGCAACGCCTCGCACGCACGTGCATACGTGTACAAGAGAAATGCGTAAACCTTCATGCATTGCTTGGCCCTGACCACCCACCGTAACTAGAAACTCCCCGATATTTTCCTCACCCTCTCTTCTACCACGGTTTTTTCCATCATGGACGGCCCAAAGAATGTCATGCAGCTGTGTCTCTGGCCCGCCCAGGACGAAAAGCCCATTTTCTGTCATGATTTTTTGTCATAGAAGTAGGAGCCCGCCGCATCTATGATGATACCGGGTTTAGTCACAATTATCGTCATAGAAGTGTCATAAGCATGACAAAAAAAGATTTCATTCGGCCCAAAATGTCATGGATGTGTCTTTTTTTGTAGTGTTTGTCTTCTATTGGCGGCTCTTCTTTGGCGTTATGCTTGGCCAAGACAGAAGGATTCCTCGGCTCTGTATAGCCTGTGCCAGTGATAATGATATCCTCAGCGGCATGGTTAGAAGGAACTTCTTTAGCAATCTTGGCAGGGCTGAGGGGTACAGGACTTGGCGGGTTATGCGTGATGGTCGGATCAACTTCAATGTTCACTGGATCAAAGATTGTGGTGTTAGTTTGTGGCGGCGGGTCATTAGCAAGTTCTTCAGGATTTGGAATTGAAGCCCCTGCGACTGTGATACGTCTCCAACGTATCTATAATTTTTTATTGTTCCATGCTATTATATTATCTGTTTTGGATGTTTATGGGCTTTATTAAACACTTTTATATTATTTTTGGGACTAACCTATTAACCCAGAGCCCAGTGCCAGTTTCTGTTTTTTCATTGTTTTAGAGTATCGTAGAAAAGGAAAATCAAATGGAGTCCAATTGACCTGAAACTTCACGGAACTTATTTTTGGACTAGAAGAAGCCCATGGAGTATCGTAGATGGACTAGGAGAGTCCCGGGCTGCCCACGAGGGCGGGGGCGCGCGCCCCTGCCTCGTGGATAGCCCGGAGGTCCACCGACGTACTTCTTCCTCCCATATATACCCATATACCCTAAAAACTTCGAGGAGCAGAATAGATCGTGAGTTTCGCCGCCAGAAGCCTTCGTAGCTACCGAAAACCAATCTAGACCCGTTTCGGCACCCTGCCGGAGGGGGAATCCCTCTCCGGTGGCCATCTTCATCACCCTGGTGCTCTCCATGACGACGAGGGAGTAGTTCTCCCTCGGGGCTGAGGGTATGTACCAGTAGCTATGTGTTTGATCTCTCTCTCTCTCGTGTTCTTGAGGTGTTACGATCTTGATGTATCGCGAGCTTTGCTATTATAGTTGGATCTTATGATGTTTCTCCCCCTCTACTATCTTGCAATGAATTGAGTTTTCCCTTTGAAGTTATCTTATTGGATTGAGTCTTTGAGGATTTGAGAACACTTGATGTATGTCTTGCGTGGGATACCCGTAGTGACAATGGGGTATTCTATTGATCCACTTGATGTATGTTTTGGTGATCAACTTGCGGGTTCCGTGACCTTGAGAATCTATGCATTGGGGTTGGCACACGTTTTCGTCTTGACTCTCCGGTAGAAACTTTGGGGCACTCTTTGAAGTTCTATGTGTTGGTTGAATAGATGAATCTGAGATTGTGTGATGCATATTGTATAATCATGCCCACGGATACTTGAGGTGACATTGGAGTATCTAGGTGACATTAGGATTTTGGTTGATTTGTGTCTTAAGGTGTTATTCTAGTACGAACTCTAGGGCTGTTTGTGACACTTATAGGAATAGCCTAACGGGTTGATTGGAAAGAATAACTTTGAGGTGGTTTCGTACCCTGCCATAATCTCTTCGTTTGTTCTCCGCTATTAGTGACTTTGGAGTGACTCTTTGTCGCATGTTGAGGGATAGTTATGTGATCCAATTATGTTATTATTGTTGAGAGAACTTGCACTAGTGAAAGTATGAACCCTAGGCCTTGTTCCCTATCATTGCAATATCGTTTATGCTCACTTTTATCACTTGCTACCTTGCTGTTTTTATAATTTCAGACTACAAAAACCTATATCTACCATCCATATTGCACTTGTATCACCATCTCTTCGCCGAACTAGTGCACCTATACAATTCACCATTGTATTGGGTGTGTTGGGGACACAAGAGACTCTTTGTTATTTGGTGCAAGCTTGCTTGAGAGAGACCATCTTCATCCTACGCCTCCCACGGATTGATAAACCTTAGGTCATCCACTTGAGGGAAATTTGCTATTGTCCTACAAACCTCTGCACTTGGAGGCCCAACAACGTCTACAAGAAGAAGGTTGTGTAGTAGACATCAGACTGCTGGCGCTTGCTTCTCTGGTTCAATAACTTTGGGGTCCTTTGATGAACTGCCCATTTTCAATTTCTTGCCCGCTTTGGCTATGCCTCTGTGATGAAGATATAAGAGTATGAGCATATCATTATAACATATTGACCAACAAATGAAAGTTTTTACCCCTGGGCAATCTTGAAGGCAGGCATTTGGGTCCCGGTAGAGTCGCCAGACGATGAATGTGATGTTCCCTGATAGTTTGAGTCGAATGAGTTAAGTGATTGATGAATGAGACCCGCCTTTGGAAAGGAGGGAGATGGCTTTTGAGGCACCTCGTTACGGCGCTTGCGAGGGACATGTGTGTTGGGTAAGCCGGTTGCAAGGTCGCCACCACTGCTGCTTCGGGTTGTACGCTTCCCTTCATGCTGCTATTTTTTTCAAAAGAAAATTGGGGTCCAGATAAGCAAGAGGATGGGAAAATCTTACTTTTCGGAAGACCCGCCAAGTTTTTTGTCTTGACAAAGGTTTTGAGCCGGAGGAGATTATGGTTACCTCTGTTGCGTCTGCTTGACTGGTCTCCGCATCATTCTGAGGGGGGGTCAGCGTCAATAAGTTGCATAAAAATAAAGCCAAGAGAATCGAGTTCTACCTCCGACTCATTGTCCAGAGCAAATATATCTTCAGCATCCTGTTTCTTTCCTGGTCTTTTTTGGAGCTCGGGACTTTACTTTGGTCTTTTTGGACGGTTTATCTTGCAGTTTCTTGTTCCAGAAGGAAGAGACGACCTGAGAATATAAATGACAATGAGAAGATGTGTAGTTTATGAGAATGACGAATGAGTTGGATAGTGACTTAAAATACTTACATCAGGAGCCGGATTAAGAGTGTAGAAAGGGTTCAGGCCTGTTTTACTGCAGCTCTTGAAGGTTTCCCCTAGCAATGACTTGGTCATCTAATTGATTTGCTGATCATCAAGACGCACTTGATTGTACGCTGCGAGTCCTTTACATCACATGTATATTGGCAAATTAAGTCGGGGTGGCGGCTCAAAGGCAAAATCCTCCAAGCGACCTAGCAGCGGACCAGGTCAACTACGGTTAAGTCATTGGATAATAAATCCCTTGTTTTTGAAAAAGTGGGTGCGTACTTGGCCCATTTTGTAGCACTGATCCGATCAGGAAGTTCATGCCTGGGGCTAAGCCGAAAGGAGCGGTAACCCGGCAGAGGATTCTCGTCAGCTGGAGAGGTATCTTGGCAATAGAACCAAGTCCGGTTCCAATCTTTGCGGTGACTGGGTAGTACGGCAGCAGGAAAAATGGCGTCTCTCCGCCTCTGGATAGAAATCCCGCCGAGTTCAAGACTATGCCCGTCTGTCATCTCGGTTTGGCGGTTAAGATAGTAGTACCCTCTGAATAAGTCAACGCTGGGCTCCTCTTGAAGGTATACCTCACAGAAGACTTGGAAATTGCATATATTGGACACAGAGTTGGGGCCAATGTCTTGGGGTGTAGCTTGTAGAAGTTTAGAACATCTCGAAATAATTTGGACCCGGGTGGTGAGAACCCACGGAGAAGATGATCTGAAAAGACTATAACCTCGCTTTCTTTGGGTTGAGATTTAGCTTCAGCCCCAGGAACTCGCCAGTGGATGACGTCCTTTGCTGGTAAAATACCCATCTCAACATACTCATTGAGAGATTGTTCGGTGACAGTAGAAACAACCCAATCGCAAGAGGTGGTGGACTTAGTCATTTTTGACAGTGGATGCCTGAGAATAAAGTGTGGCGGGTTAATATTATGATGAAGGACCGGCTCAGTGATTACAGGATTTATCCTTGAACCGGCCGTTAGTTACAAATTTATGGTTAAACTGGTCAGAAGTTGGCGGGTTACAAATTTAATATTAAATCGCCAAGGGTTGGCGGATTATGAGTTTCATTACGGAGCCGCTAAATGACGCGTGCATAAATGGCGGGTCACGTAAGCAAGGATGTGCCGAAGATATTGCTAAGTATAGGCAAACCAGTTTCACAAGTTGCGACTATATTCATGGATCTATGTACATTTCAGAAAGGAAAATAATGATGAAACCAAAAAGTAACAGTGGAAGAACTATTGGGATGTTTATCGATCTTGGAGAGGAAGAGATCTCTTTGAGATTCAATATGGATGCTAAACTGGCTACTGTGTTATTTCTACGGTATTTTTGGATTGAAAGACAAGTTCTATTCAAAGCCATGAAGAACTGCGACGAACGCCGTCGAACTTATGAGAAGTTGGTGACCTAATGCGGATCTGAAAAGGCCGAGAAGTGGTACCTGATGGCGGTGACAATGAGCGGGTGTGTGCCGCAGTTCTCTGGTTCATTCAGGTTGATGCAGCGGCCTTTGTTGAAGTCGCCGGGGAGGGACGGCCGAAGTGGCAGAGCTCTGGCAGGGGAGGTCGCAAGGAGGAAGAAGAAGTGGAAGCAGAAGGGGGTAGAAGTGAAAAGGAAACCCCTTTGGCCTATTTATAAGGGAAAAGGTGAAACAGCGAAATGGCAGGTGCGGGAATCAAGGAGATGTCATGATTATCTAAACACTGGAAGACGCCTCGACTCTCTGACGACCAATTGATAACATTCGAGATTATGCAGGATTATACACGAAAGATCCTTTTTTGGCTCTCTCTCTTTAGCCCTATGTCTCTTATCCCTAGGAGGCCTTCCTCCACTAGCAGGTTTCTTCGGAAAACTCTATCTATTCTGGTGTGGATGGCAAGCATGCCTATATTTCTTGGTTTCAATAGGACTCCTTACGAGCGTTCTTTCTATCTACTATTATCTAAAAATAATCAAGTTATTAATGACTGGACGAAACCAAGAAATAACCCCTTATGTGAATGAAAAAAGATATGTTGTGATGTCACGAGTTTTCTCCATATTTACTTGGCATGACGTCATGGTAGGTTACACGGTTGGTTCAGTATTTGAAAGGAAGAATTGCCAATTTGAAGCAGTGAAGATTGACATGAACAAGTTCAAATCAGCCTAATGTTGGAGATATAACCCCGAGGTGTGACCCGCCCAGGAGGGGTCGGGTTACACCGTTGGCGGCTTAATATGAAGAAGGCCCAAGGGGGGCCAAGAAGACAAGATGTGAAGACGGCGACTCATAGGCAGACTTATTTGAGCCCCAAGACCCGGAGACGATTCTAGACCCGAAGGTATGAGCCACCCGATGATGACTTGTTCTGTAAGGCAAGGAAGTTTAGAACCAGAGTCGGTTACGTTGTGTGACCCGACCTAGACTCTTGTAAGCCGCCGGACCTCGACCTGTGTATATAAAGGCGAGACCCGGCTGCGGGTTAACTCAAGAAATAATAGATCGATAACTAGGTCAAGCGTAATCGCTCCCTTGTAATCGAAACTCAAGCAATACAACTAGAAGCAGGACGTAGGCTTTTACCTCGTTGTGAGGGGCCGAACCTGGGTAAACTCTTATGTCCTTTGTCCCGCTCAACCCCTTCGAGCTAAACCTATGTTGCGATGGCTCCACACCGAAGTCCTTTTGCAAGGGCATCTGCCATGACAAAATCACGACAGTCTGAGTAATGATTGTTGCAGTAGGCTCCTGGAAAATAGAGCGAATTAAATCATTGTTCCAGACTTTTTGACCTGGAATCCAAAGATCACTAACTTTAGCAGGGTAAGTGAAATTGTTAGGTTGGATGATGAGATGATCATGAATATCAGACCAGGCTGAACACAAGGGGGTACTCCATATGGAAATGTTTCCTTGTGTGATGTGATAAAAAGAGTGTGCTTTTAATTTAGGGAACAACTTGATAACAGAGGACCAAAAAGCAGATTTAGGGGTATTGGAAGTGGCAGTCCAGAAAGAGGAGTCCGAAAAGTACTTGGATTTGACAACAAGATGCAATTGAGAATTTGGGGAATTTTCAATTCTCCAAGCCGAAGCCAAAATTAAACCTTGATTCATAGCTTGAAGGTTTCTAATACCTAGACCCCTTCTTGCTTAGATGTGCAGATATCCTTCCAAGCTCGAAGGCAAAGACCTCTTGATGAATTGTCTTCTTTAATTCCTGTCCACCAAAAAGTTCTAATGATAGCGCTAAGTTTAGCAATGAACTTCTTGGTAAACAATATGTTAGACATGTAATAAACCGGAATGGAAGAGAAAACAGATCTAATTAATTCCAATCTAGCTGCATGGGAAATATACTCGTCTCCCTTCTTTCCTTCTTTTTGTCACTGGTGCTGAGCTTGAAGGGGTAAGTTTTACGAGAGATGGGCAATTCAGTGGAGATCGGAGCAAGAGCTCTTCGAATCAAGGGATGGAACTTTACGTGGGATGCAAAACGGCTTGGAATTGACCTAGTGTTTCCAATACGAATCTGTTGTACTGCCAAACATCCGTATTGAGGTCAGCTGATTACCAATTTCATTTCTTGCGCTTCAATGAAGACATCCAAACACATCGTAATGTGCTTTATTAGAGATGGATGCTCTCTAATAAACTCATGAAGAGGCCCTAGAGTATGATGTATATGCTCCTGCACGAGGGGAAGCTTTTCAATGGCCTAGTATTAGTTAAGGATTTACGTGCAACTTTTCTGCACAAAATTTGTAGCTCAAGGTGTAGTGCACCGTTCATGTTGTAAATGAGTGTAGCGTCGAGTTTCAGATGAAAATTTAACTTAACAGTCTCCACTAGTACACCAATATATAATGTTTTAAACCATAGATAAACTCCAGGTGTCTCTGGTTTTACACATTATTATTTATAATACTTTCTAGGAAAGATCTCACATGCCATGTGGCCCATTCATGCATGGCAAGGGGAGTGGAAAAATATAGTCTCATCACGTTAGTGGAGGATGTGGAAGACCAACATATAAGGTAAGAGTTTGAGAGGAGGACACATGCACGCGCCCTCCTCGTCTGCCACACTTCGCCACACCTCACACGCTAGTCGTGTTTCGTGATCAAGGTGAGCTAGGACCTATGCCACATGTACGCGTTGCCTTTATTTTTGTCACAGAAGAAAGAAACTGAAATGCTTGGCCTACTAGTAAACTCACCTATAAGAGGTCACTCCTTTTTCCGGACAAGACACACTTCATCTCCAACGTGTCTTTATTTTTGGCAAGAAATGAGGCATCAGTCTTTCGAAATTAGGTCTCATGTCATCACGTACGGGAGAAAGATAATCAGGTTTTCGGAGAATGCTATAGGACGACTATTGGATCTTCCTCCATCGTGGCTGAGCACGATTGCTTCTTTCCCAACGTTGATCACCTCCTCCGTGACATGACGAACGGCACACCGTCATCTATTTTTTTAGGACAACACTTGCATCTTCTTTCACCGCACTGTATGTCTTCTGCTCGCTTCTGTTAGGCATTGTGCTCGGTCTACTAATTTTACCCATCGATGTCCATATGATGTTCATTTGCTATGTACCCTATTGCATGACTATTTACATCACGTGCTTGATTTGATTACTCTACTATGACTGTTATGTTTTATGGGAGCGGCTAGTGGTCAGGTGACTGATTTTAAACTTGTCAGTCATTTTTATTCTTTTTGCAACGGAGGCCGCACAGCTCACCAAGCAGGACGTGCGTGTTGTGGTTTTCCTCTTGGCTTCACTTATTTTAGGACGGAGGGAGTACAGCATAAAAACTTCTACTTTCTCTAGCATTCTCATCCCTTACAATAATATACTTCCTCCGTCTGGAAATACTTGTCGGAGAAATAGATGTATCTAAACGTATTTTAGTTTTAGATACAATCATTTTTATCAATTTCTCTGACAAGTATTTCCAGATGAAGGGATTACTAAAGTAAAAAAAATTAAAGTGCAAACGAAAAAAATAAATTTTCTAAGAAAAAAGTAAAATTATGGCATTGGTATTACCCTTTAAAAAAGAAAAAATAATAACAAAATTTACACATAATTTAAACAAAAGTTGTGCTTTCCATAATATGAAAGACAAGCATATAATAGTGGGATTTTCATAAAAGGAAGTTTCCTAAGAACGAATGAATCACCGACATTGTTGATACCCTTAAAGAAGAAGAAAATAAAATAAAAACTAAAAAATTCAAAATAATGAAGTTTTCTGAGAAAGAATAAATTGACGGCATTTGTATACACCTTTAAGAAAAAGGAAATGAAAAAAATAATAACAAAGTTTGCACACAATTTACATATAAATTGCACTTTTCTATAATATGCAAAAAATAAGCATATAATAGTGGATTTATCATAAAAAAGAAGTTTCCCAAGAACGAATGAATCAGAGGCATTCGTATTACCATTAAAGCACACAAAATTGAAACAAAAACTAAAATGAAATGAAAATAATGAAGTTTCGTAGGAAGAATGAATTAGTCGCATTGTATTACCGTTCAAGAAAAACACAAAGAAATGAAAACTAAAAACAAAATCAAAATAATGAAGTTTTCTAGGAAAGAATGAATTTGTGGCTTTAATATTATGATTTTTATCATTTATGCCACCGGTTGTGTCCCACTTCAGTTTTGCCACTAGAAATTTCAACCGCTCAAAAATGGCATCGCTTCGTTAGACACATGCTCAAAAATGCCACTAGACACCATATTGTGATCTCAAATCTCTTTTGCCATGTTACAATGATATAAATACCTATGGACCAACATGCCAGCTCTCCCTCTATCTCACTACAATAAAGTATGGGGCCTACTTGATCACAACAGTGTTTTAATTTTTCTGTAAAATTATTCGCTTGGTTACTCCTAACAAGTGCGGCCACACTTATCATTGTGAGATAGAAAGAACTGACATGTGGGTCTAGGCTTATTTTTGTCATATAACATGGTCAACGGTTTTGAAGTGAAAATAACAATGTCTAATGGCATTTTTGATCAAACATCTAACGGAGCGATGACATTTTTGAGATATCTAATGGCATTTTTTAGCAAGTATCTTACGTATCGATGGCATTTTTGAGTAGTTGTAACTTCTAATGGCAGAACTGGGTAGTGAGACACAACTAGTAAGAAGAAAGAAGATGAAAACAAACTAAAACAAAATCAAAACAATGAGATTTTCTAAAAAAAAAAAGAATGAATTGGTGGCACTCGTATTGCCCTTTAAGAAAAAGAAAATGTAAAAATATCTAAAACAAACAAGGAAAAAATTGCACACAATATACACAGACATTTGCGTTTTAATACGTAAGAATAAGCATATGATATTGAAATTTACACAAAAACATTCTTAGGAAGGAATGAATCAATTACATCGATATTACACTTAATGAAGAAATAAAATGGAGTAATAAATAAATCAAAATCAAAATAATAAAGTTTTACAAGAAGGATGAATTAGTGGCATTGGTATTCCTCTTTAAGGAGAATGATAATGAAAAGGGTAAAAACTTGCACACAACTTTACACTAAAATTGCACTTGTTGTAGTATACAAACAACAATCATATCACAGTGTAATTTTCGCACATATTGTATAGTATATGTATGTATTCATTTACACTCACCCAACACCCAAAAATATCTACAGAAGAAGAGAATAAAATCCAACTGATGAAGAATAACAAAAAAACAAACAATTTTCCAGCAAAAACAAAAAACAAAAGAAGAAACACATAAAAGCAGATTTCTTTTAAAGACAAACAAAGGGGCAGAGGCGAGGGCCGGGCGGCATACGTGGGCTTCGGCCGAGTAGCAAGTTGACTGGCCCAAATATATGGTCAGTCAAAAAACAAAATCTAAGCCAGCTCATAGTACAGTATGAATCTCAAAGCAAATAATCAATGGCCAAAAAAAATCGACTGACCCGAAATTAATTTCCAGGCGACTTCAGTGTAGCTAAAGTGATGTTTTATCTGTTGTTTTTCTAGATTAAACTTAAGGAAAATTTGCTCAAATTTTCAATAACTTGTACGGGGAAAAGAGCGTGGCATACTGACATGCTTCGCGAAGGGTGATGCTAGGATGAATGGGGACGAGCGCCCGGTCACGATCTTCCTCGGTGGTCAGTAATGTACCACATACAGATACAGAGACGGATTTATTGTACAGCCGTATCACATACTGTATCACGGTTAAGCCATAAGTAACAGCATCTCTCCTACTAAGTCCTACCTACACACCACCACGCGGAAATTACTACAGCATATACTACCATCGATCACCGTGTTGATTCCGACCGCGGCGCACACTGCCCCGCACCGCACGGCAGTCAACTCGACCCACAGAAAACTCTCGAACACACGTCCCGGCTACGTACATGCTCCTGCTCACTGTCCACGCTCGACCAGTCTGCCACCAGTTTGTTTCGCCTCGCCACATGCAATGAAGAAGGCGTCGCTAGTTCAGTCTCGGCGTCGATCAGGGTCTATAGGCGGCTTCGAGGTCTCTGAATGTGGTGTCGGCGTCCTTGTTGCCGTGCACCTCGTTCAGCTCGGCGATGGTGCTCTGCTTGGGCCTGCGCTCCGAGATGGCGATGGAGATGTCGTTGGGGAAGAGGTCGTGGTGCACGGCCGCGTGCAGCAGCGTGGTCAGCAAGAGCGCGGTCACCGTGAGCGTGGCCACCACGGACAGCACGATGCACATGGCCTGCGTGAACGCGTTCTTCACCTCCGACGAGTAGCGTATCGACGCGATCGCCGCGCTCGTCATCGGGAACGTGTACGCCCACCACGCCAGCGAGAACCTGAACCCCCTGAACATGTTGATCCGCACAGCCTGCACCCACTCAACAGCACTCGATTATCCACACTGATCGAGACTCGCCATGCGACATGGAGGTCGATCGAGGTGCTCACCAGCGAGGTGTAGAGGAACATGGCGATGAAGTAGGCGATGCGGGAGCCGTAGCCGAACTCGCCGGTGATCCGCGCCCAGGCGAGGCAGGCGACGCTGGGCGCGGCCACGAAGAGGAAGAAGACCGGGTGGAGGTCCCGCGGCAGCGTCTCGCTGGTGGGCAGCCTCTGGTACAGCGTCACGAACAGCACGATGTAGTGCGCGAGCCCGACGGCAAAGAAGAAGATGGGGCCCTCCCTCAACCCCATGATGGCCCCCAGCAGCGCGCCCACGAAGTTGCCGACGATGGACAGGTGGTTCGACGGGTTCGCCACCCTCGACAGCCGCCTCTGCCCGCCGGAGATCCACTGCCCGTATATCTTGATCTCCAGGGACACGATGGGCGCCATGAGCACGTACCAGAGCCAGTGCGGCAGGCTCTCCGCCACCAGCTCCGGCACGCCGATGGCCAGGAAGAGGCAGGCGATCCACGGCGCGAAGAAGAAGTTGACGCGGATCGGGTGGTAGTACTCCCGCCGCACCGCCTCGAAGTAGAAGATGACCTTGCACGCGTACAGCGCCGACACGAAGCACATGAGCGCCACCGAAACGCACCAGAGCACGAGGTTTGTCCGGAGCGTGATGTGCAGGAACCGCGTGGACGCCGAGATGGCGATGTTCTTCCACAGGATGGCCTGGCTGCTCATGCCCAGGCACATGCCGAAGGCGGACACCGGGAACCGGAGGAGGAACGGCCAATTCTTGTCCGACGGCAACACCAGCTCCTCCGACGACTGGCGACGGCGACGCGGCACGGAAAACACGACAGCACGTGAGGTCCCCTGCTTCATCATCAATGCGTTTAGACATGCAAGGAGTTGCTCGTGGTGTACCCGGAGCTTGTCGAGTTCGGGGCCTTCCAGCGCGGCGAAGAAGCGGTGGACTCTGGGCATGGAGTAGGGGCGGCCGCTCGTCGCCGCGTCTTCGTCTTCGTCTTCCTCGGGCTCCGCCTCCTGCTGCAGCGGCTGCCTGACGACGCGGAGGTGGGTGGTGAGCTGCTTCTCCAGCTTCCCGGACCACGTCTTGAACGGATCGTAGCTCGTGTCCCTGCGCGCCTTGCTCCTCCCCATGCGCGCCCCGCTCCCGCGGCTCATCGAGTCGTCGTGCAGCACCTGGGACTGGGAGTCCTGGGCGTCGGGCAACTCGGAGGCCGCCGCGTGGATCGGCTGCGAGCGGAACATCACCTCCTCGAGATGCTCGAACACGACGGACACCATCGGCGTCGGCCGCGGCGGGAGCGACAGCATGCGCGACGCGTCCGGCACGATGGCCGCGGGGTGCCTGGGCGGGAACTCCGCCTCCGTCCGGGCGACGTCGAACCTGGACGGAGAGGCCGGCAGGCTGACGGAGACCGGGTGCGCCGCGACGCGCAGCGCGGACGCGTCGAACGGCGAGTCCTGGCCCGGAGACGCCATCATCGGGTCGCCATCGCCATGACGCTCCTACACCGGCACGACACTGCTCAACCTCGTGGTTCAATGATCAAGTCGGCATTGCATGATCGATGGCACGGGCGACTTACCCTGAAGCTCCGCTCCACGGTGGATCGGCTGGCCGGGACGCGAGCACCGGCGGCCCACTGCCGCGCAGATTCGTCCGTCTCCATCAACCTCGCGAAATCTGCAAGGAGAGGTGAAGCATATCAATCAGAAAAACGATGGAAACACAGTAACTGAACCACCGAATCGCACGTTATTAACCTGACGTTATCTTATCTATCGTCAGTAGCTCGGTTATTCACTTATTCTTCAGCTGGGTGCTACTGGAACTGAAGCCAAAACCAGCTGCCTGCCTGCCTGTCTCGCTGAACCACAGAGGGTATATATACCAAGTTTCTGCCAGCTTCAGGACAAAATGATCACGGCGTGTTGGTGCTGGACTGGCTCATAAAGTCATAAGGCAAGTGTACATGGGCAACAGCGCAACTCGACGCCGATGTGTGTGTATGTGCAAGATGTCAAAGGAAATGGATCTACACGCTTGTGGCGCTCAGCATTTCGCCGACGAGTATGGCAATGTTGGGCAGAGGATTCCAGAGACGAACGGCAGAATCTTCCCTGGTCTGCTGGTAACCCTGGCGTGGGTGACAGACTGACACTACGTGTTGCAAAGCAGGGTAATGGAAACAGCATTCAGACACGCCTACTGTAGGAAATTGATATGATCTTCAGGCAAAGATTGCCGGTTAGCATAAACTTGTGGCGATTCAGCAGGATGTAGGCAATGATCTTTTGTTATTTGTAAGAAACTATGCCAATTCACGCAGGGCATATGCGACGAACTCTGAATTTTCTAGCACCAGTTTCACCTCAGACCTCAGCCTCAGCACCAGAAATTAGCTTCAACTCGGCAAAAGCACCGTCGAGAATCATCGGTGGAACGATAGGGTGTGATTGATTTGCTTGTCATAATCACATTTAAGGCTTGTTTGGATTGTTGGGGATTATGCCAAAACCCTTGGGATAGATAGGGGCCTTGCATCATTTTCTCTGTCAGGGGGCTGAGTCTAATCACTGTCTACCCAAAGAAGCACAAATTCGGATTTCGGACGGATCATTACAATTTTCTTCATATAGTGCAAGTGATTGTTACTATTGCTTTTGTGCCCCGGGAATACGGCCGTCGTGTGATGGTAGCCTTGCTCTCACGGTCACCATCACCAAAAATGACAAGACCCGCAAGTCTTCCCGTTAACCTTTCCCCCCATACTTTTTGCAAGTAAACGCATCTCTTTCTGATGATCAGCCACAAGCGCGCAAGGCCGCCAACGAACTTTCCGAGCCGAAAACGAACCGCCCGCAGAATCCGCACAAGATGCTAAGGTTTCCTCCCCATCGCCGGCCCCTCGCAGCAAGCAACTCGAGGAAATGGCAGCAGGGCTTCTGACTGAAACCGCGCCACATGAGTCGTCGCTTTCATTTCAGGAGCGTCGCGTGGCTCTGCAAGACTGCAACAAACGATGGCACCCAACGGCCATGCACGGGGCGCGTGCGCGGCTCCGATCTGAAACTGAGGAGACATTCTTGCTCTTGGCCATGGCGTCTAGTGGAAAACTGCCCGGAATCAGAAGGGGAAAGGGTGCAGGGCACGCGAGCCTGTAAATGTCGAGGGTTTCTTGTGGCCGTCTTGTCATCTTATGGGTTTCAGTTACATAGGAAGGGTGTGTGCTAGGCTACTAGCAAGTAGGAACACTGTTGTTTGCCGATCGAAAGAAAAAATGGAAATGGTAAGAAGGCCAAGGCTCTCTCTGATTTGTATGTAGGTTACCTGTGGAGTGTAGGCGCGATCAGGACGGCCGGCCGGCAATGCGGTGGTCCGGCGGTGATGTGGGTGGGGTGGCTCAGGGGGAGGCCTGGCTGGATGATGGCGGTGGGTTGTCTGGGGCGAGGTCGAGGATGAGAGGTGGTATTCGCTGGCGGCAATGGGGGCGGTGGCGCGGCCAGCCGGGCTTCAGTTGGGGCGGTGGCGTGAGTGCCCTCTGTGGCTGGGAGTGGGGTCGAGCTCTAGCCTCTGGGTGTTGCAGGCCACCTTGGGTCGGTCCATGTG